>NW_009953964.1:8439350-8469227 GCF_000747805.2 Chaetura pelagica
CTGCTTCCTGCTTACATACTACTCACATCACCTCAACATTCATTTGTACTTAATCATCTGCTGTACGCTACAAAGATAAAGTCATGTGGTCAGATCCTCAACCTTAGTTTAACTGAACTGTGCTGACTTATAACAGCTGAGAATTAAGCCCTGAAGCTTTGGAGAGGCTCCATTTGCTTTAGTTCACATGCTGAAGACCAAATTCTGCAGTCATCAGTATGATTCACTCTCTGCTTCGCTCCATTCACACTGGATGCATGGTAGCTTCTTCCCAGTATGTTCTAGGGCAGAACAATCTATTTCCAGAAAACTGTTGCTGTGATAGTATTTGTCTGAAACAGATCCTTCAGCAGGCCATGGGGAATAAAGACCACTGCTACTCATAGAGGGCCTGAACATCTCATGCCATCCAATGCTTGGCTTTCAGCTCCTGGAACAAAAAGTACCACCGTGATGGACTGTGACACAAGACCCTCATTGCTTCGGGCAATTTGACGTGAAATGTTAAGTGATACAATCTCAGGACTGCTTTATCAGGTTCAAAGTAGACCTGAATGAAGATCAGCATGAATGTGCTGAAGCTACTGCAGAGAGTGCAAGTGTCAAGAAATACTGGTGAAACCCAGGCTGTACACAGTGACCCAGGAGGTAAGGTCTGTGCAATCCACACCAGACAATACCAGCACAGCCAGACCCTGCCAGCAGCCAGGGAATGGGCAGGGAGGTTCTCCTTGCAGGGCACAGCGGGTCCAGGGAATGGGCAGCAGGCATCCAGGACAGTAGCTGTGATTGCACTTGTATCTCCTGTGCATGCAGAAGACTACAATGCTCTCTAGAGCCCAGAGGAAAACTTACTCTACTCCTGTCTCCCCTGATCCTTCCTCTGGAAGAGTCAGCTCTAACCAGAACACACAAACATATTACAATTAAAATGTAACATTCAAGTATTTTCAAAGGTGATCAGAACATCCTGATCTGACTCTCTGAAACCTAGTTTTTGTGATCCCAATTGCTAGGCAGCTTGAACCAAGGTGCTCATTTGTCGTATGTCTCCTCACTCAGTGATTCTTCAATTGTTAAACATGAAAGAGCAGTAACTCAGCACTGCTCCATTGCTATGAAAGCCATGCAGGAAAAAAAAAAAAAACAACCAAAAAAACCCCCATAAAAAATAATCTAGGACAGTTCATTTGAATTAACATGCATGCAATATGAAATGCAACAAGTGCCTTTCAAGTCGTCTCATTTATGATAACATAAAAGTTGCTGATGGAATGAGAATTCCCAGGTAGTTATCAGGGAATTTAGCATATCATCTGTACTTCATACTGCATTAGCAACTCTCACATCATGTCAGCAGCTCGAAAAAAATAAAGGAATGAATTACATCTCTCCCAGCTTTTATTCTGCTTTGACTGAGTAATCTCATCAGTTTTCAAAAATGATTTTGCATTCAATGCAAAATGCTCAGTTCATTTCTAAAGGAAAAAGAAACCTAACCCTTCCTGGAATTACCCCAGTTTACTAAGACAAACAGTCAGCGATCAACAGAAGAAATATCTGGTTACTCCATCTCCAAGATACACAAGTTGGACCAGACTATCAGGTATCTCACTATTAGCAAAACAGATGGAACTAAAGCTAAGGCTGCTAATTTCATCCTTGACCTGTACAGGTCAAAGGAGGAACAACAACCAACTTCTCAAAGACAGACATGCTTGGATGGATGGATTTTAGGAGCAGGAACTGACACCAGTGAAAAAAAACATTATTTTTACAGTTTGGCTTTAATTCTTGGTGAAATCCAAGGAAAAAGACAAACATTCCTCAATTTTTTTGCAAGTTTTTGTTGTAGTTCATTCCTCTGTCTAGAGCTGTGTTAACACTTTATAGACTTAACAATGCAGTTGCCAGATTCTATGGGTGAGGAAGAGCAGGCAATGAGAAAGCAAAGCAGAAAATGTGTTTCTGACCACTCCTTTGTAAAACTGCCTTTTAAACTTTCTATTACCTCCAACCCCACGCTCTGATTTTTCTACCCCATCAAATATTGCATTACCCAGGTTGGGACACTTACCCTTGCAGCACAGCAGCTGCTGCAAACACTTACCCTGGCTGCAAGCAGAAGCCCAGACAGCATCCAGGGAAGCCGAAATAGTCTCATCACTAATGCATCAGTTTGCCTCCACTGGCAGACAAGCCAGGGTGCACTAGGCAGGGGAACCTCTACCTGTGGCATTACCCCACAACATCCAATCTTTCCCAAATATCCTGCAAGTTTATTCCCTAGCTTGTCACACAGCAACTTAATCCAACAGCACAGTTCAGAGTCTGAAAAGATTTTGGTATCAGCATGTGGCACCAGCTCCTTGTGTGCCAGCACTGGCTGGAGTCAGTCAGAGGCTTTGCAGATGCTGTGACTGGCAACAGCCACATGACATGCAGCACATCCGAGTCCTGACACTGCAGCTTTGGACCTGCCCTGAGAGTGCTAAAAGCAGGTCTAGGTGCAAAGGACAGAGATTTGTAATTTGTGCAATCTGCAATTTTGCATCATTAGGCTCATGCACCCTCATTAGGCTGTGTAGTCTATGCCCCTCATTTCTCCTCTTCTTTCCTTTAGCATCAGCAGTACTTCATGGAATTTCTGAAACAGTCCTTACTAGGTATTTGGTTTCTCTTAAAATAGAATTTGCAGAAAACAAAAACATCACATTCAAATGCCCTTCAGCAATGCATCCTCTAAATTACAGTACACATTAATTTTTTACGGAACTTTGCGAAGCAGTTTTATCTTCTCACATCTCACTTCAAGTGACAAGAGGAAAGGATTTAATAGAAGTACCTACATAACGTTTATCTGCAAAAATATGCATTCAAAAGAATTCACTCCAAAACCTGCTCCCTCCTTTTCATTTTTTTACCCTTTTTAAAGATTACCATGAAATTGAAAATTCTGAAATATAACAGAACTTGCACACTAGCACCAATCAAGTGGGCAGAGGCCTGAACAAACCTGGCTAAAAGCAGACATTGAAAAAAATGCATTTCAAACCAGGAGAGGGGGGAAAAAAAATAAAATCATACAACTATTGCTGATCCAAAAAGTCACAAGCAAAAAGCCTGCACACAAAATACCTGAACCAAAAAAGAAAACTGGTAACGGAATTGCTAACAGAACACAGGCAAAGTAAGAACATTCAAGCAGATTGAATTGCCTTTTCACTAATGACTTGTCAACTAAGCAAATCTCTGTCACTGAGGAATTTTAAGACCAAGTTAGACATCCTTCTGTCAAGAATAAAACAGGACCTGGAGGAATGAGTCCTGCCTTCAGACAAGAGGATGGACAACCTGACCTCTTGCTATCCTTCCTAGATTAATTTTTTCTGTGAACTCCATGCCAACTGGAAGAATGCACATATGTAACACCTTATCAAATCTTCAAACTAGTAAATGGTTGGAATACAGGTTACTAATGAATCTTGTTCTGAGCACAGGTTCAACAGGTTCTCTTTCTGAATTTCAGCACATAGTGTCTTTCATAGAATAACATAGACCTGGGTAGGTAACAGGGGAAGCAAGGTTAATTTTCAAGGCCAAGTTTCTTGCAAGCATCTTTTTTTGGGGGGGAATTGCACGGTTTCCAAGCCAACTGCAGTAATTTACATACATTAAGCTCCAGGGTAAACTGCTAAAGACGTAAGGGGAAAGGCTACTCCTTGAGATAGGCAGGTGTGGGACAGGGAAAACAGAGCATGTGGCGGTCACACACAGAGCAACTATTAGGAATCGAAACCCAGACAAAATTGCTTTGAATTCTGGCCTAAAGCAGTAACTGTTTTCAGCACAGAGTTATTTTTTAATACTTCCTGAAGGATCTTTTAAAACCTTATTCTACAGAAACCTGGAAGTTTTAGGTTGAATAATCATCTATTTAATTCCAGTAAATCGAAAGTGAAGGAAGGAAAATACTCGAGTACAGCCAGTGCCATAATTTGATGCATTGAAACTGTGTCAAAGTTAAATATGAATTTCCATGTTGCTCTGACTAGTCTAAAAACCTATAGGGGACTGTTTCACACACTGAAAATTATGAAAACAAAACTAGGAAAACTATGCCATGAGGAAACAGTTTTTGTTTTCCATTCACTGCACATGTATTTTGACAAAGACGACACACTCTAGATGGATAAGAACAATTTTCCATCATTAGGGAAGCCTTAAACAATCCCTGCTTATAGTGTCATCTCTTAGGCTCCTCCTAAATTGCAGTTATTTGTTCAAAATAAAACGATGAGGCCTGTGATATAATAGAGCAATTCAAACAGTGAAGAATACAACACCTGTAATTCAATTTCATGGCAGCTGGTTTTACAATATTTCTATAACACTGTTATGATACAGGAAACTTCTCAGAGAGTGTAAGCAATTCTTCTTTAAGTAAGCCAGGCTCTCAACAGAAGTGGGCTTTAAGTAGACAAATACTATAAACAATACACTATTTGTATCTCCATGCCAGTCCGTTCTGTTCTATTTCCAGTTAGTTGCCACTCTTCTTAGTTTATATTTCATACTTAGAGGGTGTTGTCAAAATAGGTAACAATAAAAGTCACCTGAGATCTCTAAACTTGAGTTAGTTTCCAGGCAGAGGAGCATACAAGAGCTTCCTTTCCCATTCATCTTTGCTACAACAGTCACCATATACAAAAAAAGCTGTAAATCCCAGGCAAATGACCCTCCCAAAAAGTCAAGGAGGGAGCAGGAGCAAGATGGAGATATCAATAATGTCAACTTGTCAATGCAGCAAGTACAGCAAAAACATCGTCCCTAAAGGAGAAATCTAGTACTAGCTCAGAACACTGCAGCTGAACTGCATTCAACAGCAAATCCTTCTCATCCTAAATGGCAAATGATGAGGCCACTTGCTATCTTGGTGGGAAGTCCTTTAGAGTACAAGGTGGATATTGAAACTGATGATTGTAAAAAGAACCCCATTTCAGAATGGGTCTTCTGTTCTTTTTTTCTTACTTTCTATTTTGCTAGGCATCACAACAAGCTGACATGCTTAAAACACAAGAAGATCCCAATCTGCTTGCCCACTTGATAAAAACCTTGAATGAGCTAATGAAAGATGCTATACTGACCTGTACAATTAGTGAGCAAAAAGTAAGCACTTCTGTATTTGGATTAGCTACCCACCAGGTAATAAAAATTTCTAAAAGTGTATACACAGAAAATAAGCATCAAGTGAACTAATTTCATCCCCCGGTAACCCTTGATTTGGTTGCTTCTACATGCTGCATCTGGTCGTGCATCAAAGTTTCAGCAGAGCTGTTCTTTAAACTCAACAGGAAAGTCATAGTGTTTTCATCTCAAGATATTTAATCTGTACTCATCAGTAACTTCTTCCCCTAGCCCGTTAATTAGCTCGGCATGTTACCCACTATTAGAAACCATTAGAAGAAAACTACAAATGAAGAGAACTGTGCACTGCTTCTAACAAAACGAGACTGACTCAATGGCACCTCCCTACACTGCAGATGGGAAATACTAAGTAGGGCTAAAAATGTGCGCAGCTGCAAAATATGACTTCAGAGTGGTAAAGCTTTGGAAGTTTCAACACTAGCCCTGGTGTTTGAACAATTTTGGTAGTAAAATCTGTACATTGTTACTTTGCAAGAACACAGAAAAGGAGCGTGGTGCTCACCAGGAACTCTGAATAAAACTGGGGTCACTTCTTTCTGCCCGAGATGGGGCTCATCTCTCTCAGCCACCTGCAGCAAAGTAATCTATCCAAAGTGATTATTCAGGCTCCTTTTGTGGAGAGTGGAGAAAGACCACCCCATCTAGTGTGCATTTCATTAACATAAAAGAATTCAGTTGCAACTGGAGGTGTCTTTCTATTTCCAACATCTACAAAGAGAATATATATAAAAAAAATGTCTAGGCAGCTTTTGTTGGCTAAAACTAAGCTAAATTTCATTTTAATGCAAACACCTCAGTGAACCTGAGCTGACCATGGCTGCATCTCAAATCTGCAGGCAGAAGCAAGGATGCCACATGTCCTGTCAGGATTCGCAATGACCACAGCCAACTTGGACTGAACTATGCAAAAGGGACAGTCTTCAACAGTGTGTGGCATATAAAAGATTTCATTTCAATTAAAGCTTCATGATATCAAAACAATAACAACAATGCTCTAGAACTCTTGATGTTGTTTTTTGGAAACCAAGTCTATCAATGCAAACACCATGATTTAAATAAAGTCACCATGCAGCCCCATCATTACTAAGCACCGTGAGAAAAGCCTATCAAAAAGCTAGAATAGAACAAGGCATTTCTGATCTTCATTGAGAAAAGGGAGTGAAGCCACAGCATTTACTGAATATTTTACCATTTCAGGACTCTCAATCACTCAGCTAGTTGCAGTGTTAGTTCACTGTCAGGCCTGATGCTGATTAAAAAAAAAATCCCTATCTCAACCCAATTCCCCTCATTACATTCCTATGACATTTTTATTTTATAGCAGACATTGTTGTCAACAGTTAATAGAGTTTATCACTTCATCAAGCAGAGTGAAGGATCTGACCTGAATGAGGCAGGAGAGTGGTTACCTTTTATCTCCACACCATTGGTTCAGCTGAAAGTGGGTTTACAGGGGGAAAAAAAAACCATCTCAGGCACTCTACATTTTTAAGCTTTTAAAAGGTCCTCTCAGGGTTTGTGGTCCTTCTGTTGTCACATCAGACAGGTGTGAGACAGAACTCCCTCCAAAGCCCTGCAGAGCTCTGCCAGCATTGCCAGAAGGAGGTGGGCAAAGAGCAGCATCTCTCACAATTAATTCAGTAGAAAAAGAAAAATATTTTAAACTGCTGTCTTTGCTGAAGAAAAAGTAGGCAGAATTCTGCTCCCACTAAACATGAGATGGGTCAGGCTCCTACTACACAAGCAGGGATTTCAAATTATAAGCTTAGTTACTTTTTTGTTCACCTAAAGTAACACCCCAATTTATAAATCACAAAAGAGATTACTCCTCATGCAAACTGATCTCAGTGTTATCCCCATCCTTGATTAAGATTTAAAAAATGGGGGGAAGCTGTGTGTGCTTTTTGGGCTTTGAGGGGTTCAAGTTGAAAGGAATATAATGCAGTTTATTTAGACTGGTAACAACAGGGCAGAGACTTTTGTAGTGTACATTTACACAGCATTTGCCTTAGCTGGCCTTTCTTTATAATGTCAACACTTCTCTAGCTATAACAGTAAGACACAAAATAGAGAAAAAAGAGCAGGAAAGGTTTAGCATAGCCATTTTACGGATGTGGAACTGACAGCAGGGAAGTTAAAACACCTGCCCAGAGCTATATGGTAAGTACATGCTGGAGGTGTACACCAAAAGCAGCCATCCAGAGACCCGCTCTGGCATGCAGCTCACAAGGCTATCTTTCTTCTTCAAGGTAACTTCCCAGTTCTCTCATGTGTTATGAAAATAGCTTGAAAATTAATTATTTGGATTCTCATATTGAAAGAAAGCTCATGTAATGTCTACTTTTCAATTTCAAATTCAGGGAATTCAGTTTCAATTCAGGAAATTTCCTCCCCCCCACTAATGGGGTTTCTTGCACCCAAAAAATTGTATACCTATTGCCTTGACAACTTCTGCAAATGCTTCATTATTATGAACTAACCATGGCCAGAGAAGCTGTGCTCTGGTTCAGGCAGGTCCTCTATTACATACTCAAATTCATTAGCTCTACCAGCCTTTTCAGCCTCTTATGTTTGATTAAATCTCATCTCCTAAGTACTGATTAAATCTAGTCGGTGTCTTTAAATTATTATTTCTCATCGGTCCAGTGGTGCTAAATGTTTCTAAATGTGACAGTAATCTAGTTTTAAACAAACCAGCTGCAGAGTCCACAAAATCATCTTTAGCAAGCTAGTAATCTCTTTGATAGATTCACCAGCAATGGCGAGTGCAATGCAAGGCATGTACATTAATGCTTGCACCAGAAACAGATGGGCCACCTAGGACTGCAGGAGTCTGCAAACTGCTCAGGCTGTGAACAAGAGCATATCCACAAGTGTTTCAACAAATTTTGTTCTGTACCCACGAAAGCCCAGAAGACAAGGCCTAAAGCCAAATGTTAAAAGGAAGGCAGCATATCAGAAATCAAGCAATTTGTGATAAGCTACAAAGCCTGCCACTTAGGGGCTCCTGCTCCAGCGGCAACCAGAACTTCCTGTATGTTTTACTCAGTTTAAGCTGTACTACTGGTAGATGCACACATCTAAAGATGGGATTTAAAAAAAAAACCTAACAACCTCTTTCTTCAAAGAGTATGCAAGATCCTAGTTGTCTTTTTAACACCAAAAAATATCATTCCCTCCATTATCACTGGCATGGCAGTGGAAAGAAGCTAACACCACTGCTGCCTGCAATGGATAAAAGACACTAAAGTCTGATATTATCTAAGGACCTCAGACCCCACATTCATTTTTAGAAACAGGATCATTTTTTGTCAAGTGAGTTTGCATCCACCTGCACTGGTAGCTGGTAACATCAATGGATGAGCCGCTGCCTTTACTTTCCCTCCATGCAGCACAGTGTCTCTTAGAGAATGTTCTGATATTTCAGCAAATTAATGAAAACAAGATGGTTGTTGGTTTTTTTTTCATTTGGAACCACTTCTCTCCAACTTGTACAGGGCCACACATACTTCTATGTAGTCCCATAACAAACATCAGAAATACAGAGAAAGATTTCATTGCTGGGTAGAGCTGGGAAATTAATATCAGTGAAGTCTCACGAAAAACAAATGCCTTCCACTGGTCAAATTAAACATCACTTCACAGCACAGCAAACTCCTCACATAAAGTGTTCTTCTGCAAATCTAGCCCCAAACACCATTCTTCTGGTTTGACTTATTTGTAACAGATAGAGAACCAAGCATATGCACAAAGAGAAGGGTTGGTTTTTTTTCCCAGGGGTTTATGCTCCTCAGCAATTTGGGAGTCTTTTGGAAAATTATTATTAGCAGGTCACAGGAGATTGTTCTGTGTGTTGCTTAGCTGAGCTTTCTGTCTTCCAAAGGCAAGCAGCATTTTCAGCCACAGCAGCAATAAGATGCAGGCAATCACCAGTCATGTCGAATTGCCATCAAACCACTGACGTTTAGTAAATGAAAGGCCCTGTGCCATCAGCTGTGCTCAGGGCCTGTTTCAACTTGGGGATATTCCATTACACTTTTTTCAAGGAGCATAATTTTTTTCAACCTGGAAAATTGCAAACGATTGCATTCAGCAAGCAAATAAAAGATAACTCACACAGGCTGGAGAATAAGATGGAGCAGCCTAGAAAGCATCAAGTGAGGACAAGGATCTAGTGATGATAATAGCAGTGAAAAACTTTATAGACATACAAGGGCAAACTGCTGCTCTCAGAATCACTGAAACCCAGAAGAGCAGTAGACCCTCCCTGTGAAAACAACTAAATTGATAAAGATTAATAAGGATTTTAACTAATAAAACTAATTTTAACAGTTTTTATTATCTAGTCTGTATCAGTCTGGGGGTACAGCAATAAAAGACACTTTCTTGCCTTGAAATACAGGTTTCCACTGTTAAAACTTGACTGCCTATATATTTCCCATGCAAGGTCCTCACCTGACATACTCAAGTTCTGCAGCTTTCGAGTCTTCAGGACTTAAGGATGCAGAAGTGTCAGTGCTTAAGGATCTGAAAACCACTGGTTCACCCCTATGTAGTGGACCTCTCTTACCTGGAGGTTTTCATGGGGTGCAGCAGCATCAGAACCTCAGCTAGGACTCACAGACAAAATCTCAATATCTGCACAGTGTGCATTTCTCTTTCATGTTGGAAACAACCAAAGGAAAACAACTCTAATTAACATGTTCACAACATATTGTCTTGTAAAATTAAGTCTTCCTCTTCTTGACCTCTTCACCCAACCCACAGTAACAGAAGTGATGTAAAATTTCAATGGGTTGCAGGATCCATGAATTTTAGACTTCACTATCACATTACAAGTTTTGGTTAAACCAGGTACGAGTCAACTGCATTCTCAGCAACATCTCCTGCTGTCACAGGCACTTACGGTGATGCCTCACAACAGGTCTACAAGAGACAAGCACAAAGCCCCAGGCTTGGATTCCTTGTTATAGATGTCCTGCTTTGTTTATTAGCCTATAATTTGTTTATTCTCCTTTCCTAACTGAAACACCAAAGGAACTGTCAAGACAGAAAATTCAATTTAAACAGGTTCCCTAAATACACTCACCCTGGGGCAGGTCCAGTGGTTATTTGAGGATGGCAGCTGGCACCTGCAGCTTTCAGTGTGGCACTTTCAGATGCTGATGGAAGAGGACAGCTGGCTGGGCTGGCACAAGGTGCCACATTTGATTGATTGAGTGATACAAGTGTCACAGACTTGTAGGCTGTCATTAAAGGTCTGTGCTCCCTCCAAGCAGGAGGCACATGCCATGCAGAAAAGCATCAGTACTTGTATCAATCGGGGTCGCTCCAAGAGCAGTATCTGTCTGTATGCTCTTCGCCTTCCCAAAGACACACAGCTTTTATTAAAGTTATGAGTGTGTGTATATTTACAGACAGGAGGTGTAGGGCATTGCAGTACACAACTATTGGAAAGTTATTCCTTTTTGTGTGAAAAATTCTGCAATTTTTATGGATAAACGAGTCGTAAAACATTTTCTTCAGGCTATTTAATTCATTAACTAGCTGGATAGCAAATATGCTAGGATGTTAATTTAACAGAATTATTCCCCTCTCAATAAGGTAAATGTTAGATGAAGATCATTAGGCAGGCTGGCAACCCTGTCATCTTCCTTCTGCCAGATAAACCCACAATGCAAAGTAGCTGCTAAAGAGGCTTTGGCAATTTCAAGGATTATAATCTTCCCTGAGCGGCCACTTCTGCTGCCACATTTCCTGTGTTTTTGGAGCTGATTTGGGTTTGTTCTTTTATCCTACAGTTTAATTTCTTTTATAATGTTCTTTTAGAATACCAGAGCTATGATTTCAAAAGTCAAACATCCACATGAAAAGCCACTAACATAAGAAAAATGAGCCTTCTGCCTAATTGCTGCTGCATGTGGCACAGCACAGCCAGGTACCCTACTCTTGATGCACTATCGAGTCTATTTGACCATCAAGTAAAATAGCTTTCACAAATTGTGTGTTTTTCCCCACAGGAAGTGCTATTATTTATAAGTAGATCTTGACCTTACAAATAAACTTCAACTTGCCTTTGATAGTTTGAAAATTGGCCAGAGTTTCTGACAGTCATATGGTTGAAGGGTGCATTCCCCTTTAGAGAAAAAGAAATAAAAAGAAACAAAAGAATCTAAGCAATGCTGTAACTAGTTCAGATCTTTAAACTGAAAAAACTTTATGATAAGATTTTTATTTTTTTTTTTGTTCTCAACTCACTGCAGTGACACAAGGGAAACAAAAGCTTAAACTGAGGAGAACACACACTCCAAATTGTAATAAGGAAAGTGTAAGGAGACTCTTGCATGGAACCTTCCTATATAATTATTTGTCCTACTCCTGACTGCAGAAAAATACAGACACATTTTTGAAAATAGAAGTACCCAAATGTTGAGGTTTTTCTTCCAGAAACTATAAAACAAAGCAAAATTGTTAATGAACTTATGATAATACAACAGTGCAATATTGGTCTTTTGCTCCTTGCTAGTAACAGAAGGTGATAGGAGTTGAAAAATACCATTGGTTTCCAGGTTGAAAATATGGTAATTCAACTGAATTGGATCTCATTTCTTATGTCTCAGTCCTTTATTTCTAGATGTTTCTCTTTGTCTTCTCTTTTCAATTTTGATAAATTCCTTCAGCAGACCTTACAGCTTCCCAGGTGTTTGTATAGCACCAGCACAGCCTCCAGTACCAAAACACCCAGAAAGCATGAGTAAAGGGGCTGAAAGGAGAGAAGATAAGCTAAATTTACTTCCTTTTCTTAACATCTTTTCCCAATTAAAAACTCTCTAGGTTCTCAACTCACTCTCATCACTGTCAGGTGCATTTCTAATTGCACATAAAACCACATGACTAATATCAGGATTGTTATTCATCTATATTCTTCCCCAACATTAAGAATTCTTCTATCTAATGTAGCAGAGCTGAAGCCAGTATAGCTCCCTTGTGTTTACTTATCTTCATGAAGAAGCTATTGAAGCATCTCAGAACTCTCACCTCTCCCTGTTCCTAAACAGGCTGACATGCACATCTCCCATTTCTATTCCATTTTCGTTCAATTGGGCCTGCATGATGTTGTTGTTGTTGTTTTTTCCCTTGCGAGCCCACGGCTGTTCAAAGCCTGCCTCTTCCATGTGGATGCTGCTTTTGTAGAAAAGATAATAAAATTTATTCAGCAGCTCTTAAAAATCTCCTCACATAGAAAGGCATGTGGGGAAAACAGTCTTTCAGAGCTTCAAAGCTATATACCAAAACATCTGTTTGGGTTTCAAGGAGTTTACAGGCCAGTTCCCAGAGCTTGTATCAATAGATTGAAGAATCCTTCAGAGCTCCCATACAGATATTTTCAAATGTCTTCCTGCAATCAAACATAGAGGCTTGAGCTTAAATTCAAAATGCCATTCTACTTCCCCTCTCCATGTTTTCAGGGCTCTTTATCTAATTCTTTCAGGAGTTTTTCCCATAAAACGTATTATGACTTCACAGCACGAGAGGTTTGGATCTCTTCAGTATTGAAGATTCCAGTTATAAAGCTGAGGGACAGCTTATAGGTTAGGCAACATATCACACAGCAGCATTTGCACTGATATACTAATCATCAACATAATCACCCTAATTTTTATCACTTGCAAAGCTGAAAATTTCACAAGACATGAAAGAACATACAACAGCTACAAATCCACAAGAACAGCTGGACATGATGAGCCCAAAGATTCACTGAACTAAACATTCTGGACAAACACAAGTACTGGTTGACCTGGGACAAATACAACAAGATACAAATACCTTATTACTTTCCCAAAATTATCTCAACTTGCACCCCAAAGGCTTCCTGAGCCAGTGGAGTTTGTCTTTGCATGTAAGAATGACCAGTGAATTTTCCCACCTCAATGTCTTGAACCCACAGAAACTTTCAGCCATTAGATTATCCTGCATGGGGATGTCCACAACCATGTTTCCTGTGAATTATCTCCCTTTGAGTATTTTTGAAGTCACCTGAATTTTTTATATGATGCTTCCTGACTCTTCTATTATGAAAGACCATAAACAAAATCTGCTATTATTTTTTTTTTCCATCTCACAATAAACAGATCTTCACAATTATCCCCGCACTCTATCATCTCTTTTCAAGCTGTTTTTCTGTGTCCTAAATTGTTCAGTCATTTCATCCTTTTCTTTAAACTTAAATCTCTTATCACCTGCCTGCCAAAGAGTGGTCTGAAATTTGACTTCTCATTGACCAAAAGAAAAAATAAAATAAAAATGCAGCTACAGCATATTTTCAGGACAGATTCCTTCCTTAAAGTGATAAATTCTGGAACAGAGGTGGCAAAGAGACAGCACGGATTCTTCCAGAAGACACCAAAATACCAAAACCCCAATTCACAAAGATTGCCACAAGGACTACAATGATGTCTCGCACCAGCACATCCAGCAGTATTTTCCAAGATACCCTCCACAAATTACTCATACTACATGAGAAATATATTCAATTTTTTTTTCTCTGACTTTTTAAATTTAAAAAGATTCTCAGTTTAACTGTCCTTTAAAGGACAGCTTCTTCCTCTAGCTTTTTCTATTTAGAGCATTAGCTACTGCTGAGAGGAATTTCTCATGCAAGAAATTTCAGTTTTATCTCTGGAGTGGGTGGAAAAGACTAAGAGGATGATCATTGCTGGCCTGACCAAAGAAGCAAGGGAAGGCTGGGAAGGGGTTTAACTTCTGCTTATGGATACACCGAATAAACAAACACTTGGGAGGTAAAAGCCTATTTACCCCGAAGGACACTGTTGGCATAAAAACAAGGGAGTACAAACCAGCTGTGAATAAATACATGCTAGAAACCAGATGATGAAGCTCTATACCAGTTTTCCAGTGGGAGTAGTGGGGGCAAAAAGTCTTCAAACTTCTAAAATGGAGTTTGATCAGTTAATGAAAGGACTCATATGATTTGATTGCTTATGATGGCAGGAAAATGGACAAAATGACCCAGGAGGTCGCTTCCTGGACATATATTCTCCTGGTGAGGGGTCTGCCTGCACAATGAATAAAAGGCACAGGTAATAGTAGACCCTGTGTGAAATTCTGGTCTGCTAAAGAAAGTGAGTTTTACCCATAACTGCAGGAGAGCCAGATTTCCAGTCCATGTGTACAAGCAGGGCTGCTGCAGTGTTAGTAAAACAAACAAACAAAAAAACAAAACACAAAAAACCCACACAAAAACCCCACCAAGATACTCTTTTCTACACCATAAGCAACTCAGCAACTGAAAAGCACACAAATACCAAAAAGCCCAACTTGAGTTCATGGCTTCACAGTCAGGAAACAAAGCTGCCTTCAAAATTTGGTTTCCAAATGAAGTGGGAGAAAGAGAGCACAGTCTTCAGCACTCACCATCGATAAACATAGTTTTGCCCCTGTAAGCTTCTACTAACCATCTTGGGGCCAGGTGCTCAGCAGCTGATCAGGGGCATTTTGTTACTGAGTTGTCTAGAGCAAAGTTTAGAATACCCCCAGAAACAAACCAATAGCATTCATGGAGCACACACCCTGCAATGCCTCCAGTCTCCTGCAGAACCGTTTGTCACTGGCACTTCTGGCCATCTTGAATAACACAGCACAGAATATAAATTCACCCACATCAGAGGAGGAAGATGTCAACACAACTCTCCCAGGCCTTCAATAGTCTGCATCCAGAGATGGAGCAGGACACTGGGACACAATTTACCATCACATACATATTAAACCGGCTCTCATTTCCTTTTGTAAACTAGGTAGTTTCTCAGTCACATTTTTCCCTTAAACTGTTTTGTGATGAGTTTACAAAATCTCATCTGTTAAAATCTGCTGAACAATCACTCAGAAAAGGCCCCATTTTGCTGCCAGTGGATACTTTACTTTTGTATTTTCCATTCATCACACAAAAAAAGGCTTTAATGAATAAACATCAATTTAGCTTTAACACCAACACTGCATCATTTTCACAAACCCCAGTTTTCCCTTACAGTGTTAAAGGACTGCATAAACCATCTCGAATATATTCCCCTCACTGCTTTTCAAAGGAATTGGAATATTGCACCATCAGCAACAAGGTAACTAGCTTTGGGTACCAGATTTTTGAGACCAGAATAAACCATCAACTCATTTAGTCTGATGATGTCACACAAGACAGTTTCCCATAGTTACCTCTGTATTAAGCCCATAGCTTCAGCCCAACCAATAGTCTCCCAAAAAGGCATTCTGTCATGATCTGAAAACATCAAAAGAAAGGAATGTACCATCGACCCAGTAGTTTCATCTTATGTTACATTGTCTTTCACTATCCAGCAAAATGTCTAACTTTTAATTTTGTCTTGCCTTAATTTTGAGCTGCTGGTTATTCATATGCCTTTCTCCACTAAATTAAAGGCCTGTTATCTGTCACAGTGATATGCAGGGAAGAACAAAGCACAGTTCTGCAAGTCAGTCTGACAAAGAGAGATAACTTTTCCTCGTTCAACTGGAACAGCTTCCAAGGCTGGAGGAAAATCATCATGCTTTTAATTCAGCTATGCCAATTTATACCAATAGGAAATATAACCCCCATAGCCTCATCAGCAGTTCACAATATGGTAAATTTCATTTCCAAGAGTATTGACTAATAAAATGTAAATTAAAATAAAGCAGATATGTAGCACTTACCTAACATTCCTTTTCCTCACCTACCTAGACTATGTTCACAGGAATGAAACAAATGTTAATTCTCCTATTTATGCTCTGTTCAAAACTTTGGCACTTTCCTACACGTGTAGTCAGTATTTGAATGATGGCAACCAGATTAAATTATTATAAAATAAATAAAAACAGTACAGAAATGTTTGTTTGGGCTTTGTTAGTCTCCAGAATGACAGTCTCATCCCTTTGCTTCCTCTCCAGTAATCACAGTTTACAAGCTGTGCTCTCTCATAAGCAAAGGAAATTTTCTCAGTAGAGAAAGCAAAGTATTTCTGCTTTAAAGAGAAAATGTCCTCATGGCTCCTAGGATTCCTCACATCACAGTTTCCTATTTAGAAATCTCCCACATACACACCCCACCAGGCTGTGTTGCTGGAATGGCTTAAAATACAGAGGAGCTCCATCTCTATACAGGCTTTCCCTATCCCTTGCACTCTTTTTAGAGACAAAAGAAATCATGATGGTTATTTAAATTAGACAGCACATAAAATGTTCCCTAGATGTTGGGGTTTTTTTTGTTTGTTTTGTTTTGTTTTTTAAGCCAGCCTTCCCATCAGATACTCTCAATATTTGAGAAAACCTGTGAACTTGAGCTTCTAAGAGATGATACAGATTTCTCATAAAGGTGTGAGGTGGAAAAGGAGAAGCACACATAAGTCTATGTTTTGGCACTTCAGAAAAACCAACACAATACTGTAATATGAATTTGAAATCAAATGGTAGCCTGAGGAAAGGCATCCTCATGGCAGGGAAACCAGAATTGTATCCTAGAAACATTAGGTCAATTCAACACATGGAATCTGGCTACTACCTTCTGGCCTGTGAGGTCAGTTTCCATTGCTGTAAGAATATTTAGCCCTCAGCTGAAGTCAATGTTTTCAACAACAGCTAAAACCTATGATTAGGAACTCCTAATAACTGTAGGCTTTAAAGACTGTACTGAATCTGAGGTTGGATGCCTGGGCATGTGGAGCTGAGTAAAATGCCTCTCTTATGGCTTATGGGATAGGAACATTAAGCTGCAGTGCAGAAAACATCAGGTTATTAAAACTGCCTGCTGCAACAGAAATGAACAGTTGCAAAGAGTCTTTGTCAAGCCAGGTGAAGAACTTTATAATGCTCTCTGTGTGTGCACAAGCTGACCTGCTTGCATTCCAATGGAAGTTTTGAGCTGACTTTAAGTCACCTGCAAGAGTTAAGAGAATGAAGAATTGCACTTGAGTTGTTCCACAAAGGCAGCCACAGAGAGGCCATCCTTTGTTATACAGTCATTACATGAAAAAGATGTCAAATGCTAGCTTTTCTGCCAGCTGAAACTTTGTCTTGGGGAAAATGCTTTTTGAAAGTTGCAATCACTCTGGCTGCGTTGAAACCAAGCATTTAGACCAGAAGAAGCATTTTTGTTTCTTGCCCACCACTTCACAAAAAGCCCAACTACTTCCTTGCTACAATACAAAGTTTCCACCTTCCCATTTTTCAGCAGATGTCCAGCCCAAGTAGTGCACACAGTTACCAGACACCCAGACCAGTACCAACTTGCACCCAAACCCATTATCATAGAATCATAGAACTATTCAGGTTGGAAAAGATCCTTGGGATCACCAAATCCAACCATCATCCCTGCTCTACAAAGTTCTCCCCTAAGTCATATCTATCAACACCACATCCAAACGACTCTTAAAGACATCCAAGGACGGTGACTCAACCACCTCCCTGGGCAGCCTATTTCACTGTCTGACCACTCTTTCTGTAGAAAAAAAAAATTCCTAATGTCCAGTCTAAACCTCCCCTGTTGCAGCTTGAAGCCATTCCCTCTCATTCTATCGCTAATTACCTGTGAGAAGAGACCAGCACCAACCTCTCTACAATTACCTTTCAGGTAGTTGTAGAGACTGATGAGGTCTCCCCTCAGCCTCTTCTTCCTCAAACTAAACATTCCCAGCTCCTAGGTCCTTTTTTGCCAGACAGCTGTCCAGCTACTCTTCCCCAAACCTGTAATGTTGCATGGGGTTGTTGTGGCCCAAGTGCAGGACCTTCCCTGCCAGACTCCCAGGCAATAATTTCCAGTCCACCACCCAGTTCCCACCCCAACTCCCCACATTTTCCAAACCACACCTCCTCTCCAGCTCCCACTAAGGTTACTGCCTCAGAAATCACTCCCCTAGACCAGTCTTACACAGAGAGCTTTTAAGTCCAAACTCACTTAAAATGTTTTAATAATAGAAAAACATCTAGGTGTGGATTATTTTATACCCAAGTGACATGCACGGAGAGATAGGGCCAGACTACCCCAAGTATAACTTATCTTTAGGACAGTGTGACAATCAGAAGCAACAAATCAGAATCCCCTGTGGTTCCTCCATTATGAACACTTTGCCTACAGCAGTCATGGAAAAATGCATCAAGGTTTGTATGGCATTTCATATTAGCTGTGGGAGCAATCCTGAAGGTCAGAGCAAGAGCACTGCATCTGCCTAAAGTTCTTCCCATAGCAGAAGATTAAGCCAAGAAGCTAGTCCAGAAAAGTGTAAAGCTAGCTGCAAGAGATGGAAGAGATCTCCTGAGACACTGGAGCTGACTTCAAGCAAGGTGAGGTGTATGCAGCAATAAACCTACAGTTGAAATATCACTCACAGGTATAAGCACTCGGATCTTCTTTCCTCCCCATCAAATCACACTTCCTCCCACAGATCAGAGTTGCTGGGAAAGCTCTGCACCAGCCAAGAATGAGTGGGGAGAGATGAATTGAAAACTGAGAAAGAGAAGGATGCCCTAGATAGCAAGCAGCTCTACAGGGCAAACAGAGAAGAGAAACCGTTCAAAAAGCAGATTCAGGAAACTGGGTGGCAAAAGTCTGAAGTCACTGAGCCTTTGAACTGCAAACAGATTTCCTAATGAAGGAAGCAACAAAACTCATTTTTAGCTACGCTAGTCTTGCTTCTGGGAAATTAGGTCCTTTCCCCTGCTGTCTCTGGGCTTCATTTCTCATCCATAAAATTAGGGTAATAATGCCATGCTTAATTCATGTAGTCTTTGCGCAAGAAGTACCTTAAAAGTTGTGACGAACTATGTGAATATTATTCACATAAGGACAGAGGATACCAACAAGACTTCTAGGAGGCAGTTCTGGTTTTAGGATCTCCAGAAGAAATTAAGTCTCCCAGTATTGAGAATGGAGCACAACTTCCTTTTCTTCTGACTAAAAAAGTCAAATTACCTCAAAACTGCGCCAGTTGAAAGGTTCTAATAGGTTAGAAATAAAATACTTAAAATGCCTTTAACCAACAAAATTTTCACCTTAACTCTCTAGTATCTTGTTTTCCAGCATAGGTCATGAGACACATCAGCTGTGTCAGGTCATGTACCAGGAGATGGGCAGCAGTGGTAGGTTAAAGCAAACCAGGGCAGTCCTGCAGAGACTCTCCTGTGCAGCAGCCAGAGAAAGCTCTGAGTCAGGCTGAAGCTTCAAAAGAGGTTGCTGTGTCAGAAATTCCTGCATCTCCTGCTGCGAGCCCCTATTCTGCCTCTTCTCACTTGTGCATTGGGTCCAACCCAGACAGAACCTGATCCTGCTTGCTCTGTCCAGCGAGATGTGATCTACAGGGACTGCAAGTCAGTGCTGCTCCACACAGTGTGACCAGCAACCTTGTCCTCCTGTCCATGTGATGAACGGCAGCAGCAGGATCATGGCTTGCACCTGAATCATCTTGCTTGCTAACCTCAACCTCACCTGTCTTCCATGAACTTTACAAATTGTTCCCATCTACATTTTGCTGAGTTTCTTTTTTCACATTGATAGATGTTGATAAAATAGTGTGGTGATATCAATTACTTTCAGAGACTGCAGTGCCACATGAACTCAAAGCCTTAGGAGAAAAGGCCTAAAGCAAATGCCTTCTGATGCTGGAATCAATTTTGTCTGCAACTGGCATCTTAACTAATGATATTCAACTTAAAACAATCACTGAAAATAGAGGGATGCTCTTTAAAATACACACAGCACTAGAAACTCTACTCCAGATACAGTGTTACAATGTCTCCCACCTTCTAGTGTTTTCAAGTGTTGATCCCGGCCAAATTCTGGCTTTTCAACAGAGGTGCATGTGTAGTATTGATAGTTTTGGAAACAGAAGTCACTTAGTTACTTAGTAGCTTTATTTTCTTCCTTTAATTAAAAAACAAACAAACAAACAAATCACAAAAACACCAAACTTGATTGTGGGTACCATACATTAAGAGACAGGAACATGCAACACCCAGTGCCTGACTTCTTTAAATGCTTCCTCCAGCTTAACCCAGAAGGGTCCTCACACACCATTTGAATCAACTCAAAAGAGCCTCTACAGGAGATAATTCTTTTTTAAAGTGGGAAGTGAATTAAACTCTGAACTCTAATCACGTTAATAGCCCCGCCTGATACTATAAATCACTGATGTAGCATTTTGTTCATGCCCATAAATTACTGATACAATATCCTTCTGTAGAAGATTCCCTCCCCTTAAAAACATATTTAATAGATTTGCACCCAATCCTTTTTTTAAATGCACTGGCTCACACTGTCAGCTTTCCCAATGCTCTAGGCACTGATTTCAAGTTTCATAATCAATTATATCATTTTGCTTCATGGCAGTAATTTGATTACTGCTTTTGGGGTGTGACAGACATTTATGCACATTTCTGCCTGTCTTCATCTGAAATAGCTAATCTTCCTTCCTCCCCTCCTCCCTGCAAAACCTGTGCAAAATTGATAAAATAACATCAATAAATCAAGGCACTTGCATTTCCCCTGAAGTGACTATACTTCAAATTTCTTCTCCAAAACACAAACAAGGACATAGTTCATCTAGCTCAACAGCATGACCAAAAGTGGTATAAAATAATGATGATATTTTGTGGCATTTATTGCCAGTTTGGTTAATATGACTGTCGTTCCTGTGCAAGCTGTCTCTTCTAGATCACCCTATCTTTGAAATAATCACCACTACCACCTAACATTTAGTAATAATATACTACACAGCAATTGGTATGACAGAGCCCACATCAGCAGAAACAAAAATTTAAAAGAAAAAAAAAAAAATAAAATATTTAATTCGCATTTGTTTCTGGTAAGTCCAGAGTCCTTGTTGACCCACCTGTACATTACACTGTGTTGCTGAAATGTAGAAAATTTAGAACTGTTCATATGCAACAAAGGAACAAAGTTCAAACAAAACTTTCCACTTTCTTCCCAGCAATTGCAGAAGATTTAAGAAGAGAAAATGCAGGAGGCAAGAAAACTGTGTATTAATCAAGTTCTAGAACAGGCCATAGAAGAACACATGCCCACCCCTGAAACTAGTTGATTTCATTAACCACATGTTTCTTAAGGATAATTAAATTCACTTACATTTCCAGAAACATCTGGAGATACTATAAGTGGAATGCTACATCTATTGAGTTTTCTTCAAGGCAAGTGTTTTTTCCAAGGTTAAGTCACTGGCTTCTCTCTTCTTCAAACCCACATTTAACACAAAACCTTGCAAAAGCAGGCTGGGGAATCATGCAAGGATTCTCTCACCCAGAGCTGAATAAATGAAATTTACTTCTTTGATTCTCTGCCCCACCCATAATTTTGTGGGAGGTAAGAGACTACATATGTGTTACACATATTAAGACCATGGAATCTTAGACCAGGTTATCTGTAATTCAAAATAAATATTTCTGTAAAATGGGTTAATCAGTTTGGGTTTTTTCTCTTTTTTTTTTTTTTCCTATCTCAGAGTAATCAACTTTTTTTCTGATGGACAACCACACTGACATAAGAATTTTCATTACAATTTTACCTGCAAACAGGATGCAATGTGCTAATTTACAGCGGCACAAAGGAGAAACCATAACTGAGACAAAAGCAAATAGACCAGAACAAGGAAAGCATTTTCAACCTTGAGTTAGCTTTTTAATTCAAGCAAAAGCAGTAGGCCAACAGTTGTATTTAACCTTTTTGAATTATTTAACCTATGATAAAAACCAAAAAACAAACATGTCAGGAGCCTGTTTGGTAGAAGGAACCATTACCATGAGAAAATGTCATCAGTCAGATGCATTTTCGATTAAGAAGAGTCATTAGTCTCTTCTAGGAGCTCAAGCCCAAATGTTCATACAGGGATTTTGAAAACGGTGATATAGCAAAACATAAGTCAATCAAAAACTTTCTTTGAAAAGATCAAAGCACATTCCTGGAATGAAGAATTCCTTCTTGCCAATTTTATTAATTCCTTCTCCTTGATATTCATATTTCTGTCAAAAATTAGGTGCAATTTTCTCCCAAGACGAAATCTGTGCTAGCAAACAAGTTCACAGTCACTGTGAATTATTGAATCATGCATGTAATTTATTTTTTTCTTGCAAGCTATTTTCACATAGTTCCTTTTAACTGAGTTCAGAAAAAGAAGTTCTTTTGTGATACTGCAGCAGCAATCTGCTCTGCTCTTGCATGTTCCATATACTGAGCTAATAAGGACATTAATAAATTAAACACTAAAAATTACTATGTAGATAAAACTCACATTCTGACTTAAAGCTACATATGTGAAACTTACATGTTGCATTTGCTCCCAGATGGATATTCACCACTGTGAAGAAATAGCAGATTTCACCTGTGTTACATAGCTGCTGTTACAACTGCAAAGGAGAGAACTGTAGCAGTAGAGTCACATCACATTTTGCTGCTCATTCCATCCATTTGCCCATAGTCTCTTCCAAACTGAAAAGATTTTACCATTTCTCCTAAGGCTCAAGAGCAAGGAATTAAAAAGTCTCTCTCAAACAGTGGTTGAATAGATGCTACTGCAAAAACCTATATCCCCACATCCCCACTGCCACTGTTAGTTTGTGAAACTGAACGATGTTCAGTGTTTCCAAGGAAGATGATAACCATCACATGAGCTCCTATGGGTAACATTACTTAACCTGCAGCTTCCAGGGCAGAAAGGAGACTACAAGGAAAAAACATTTCTATAAGTTAGGGACTTACTTAAAAGCAAAAAAGTTCTGGGTAAGCACCAACATTTAGACACTTCTCTCCTACAATCCTAGTTATCCCTTTCCACCCCCTAAAGCTAGGGAATGCTTCTTCAAGGGCAATGGAAGCTGGAGACTTTGAAAAATGCAGTTCTTGGGGAGTGTGACAGCAGAAGGAGGAAGGAGCTCCTTCATGTCTGCATCAGGCTCCCTGCAGCTCCATGAAAACAGCTGCAATAACACATTACACCTTCCAGAGAGTGTTTCCCTCAACACACCTAACGTGTGACTTTATCCCTGCAAGAAATGTTAAAGCAGTTTGTTATCCCTCATCCTCCTCTTTCATAATTTGATAGCTTTCAAAGGTAACAGACTGTTGAAGAGAGTTAGCAAAAATGGAGAGAGTATCTGCTACAAGAGATATGCTGAGCACAAAGACATGCAAGGGGATTTCCAAGGGAGGAGAAGCCAAAGGAATTGCACACATTTCATTCTGCAAGGATCAACAAATCCCACTATCAGACTTTACCAAAATTCCATGTATTTACACAAAATTGTTTTGCCATAAAAAAGATCAGAAGGTGCCACATTTTGACTCAGGATTGACAACAATGCTCTACCAACTGAGAACAGCCATGCAGCACCACTCCTGGAATTGAGAATGTTATCATTCTCACTAAAACAAAACCTACATTCTTGGAATAGTGAGGAAAAAGGGCATGAATTATGTTGGTTTGGAGGACACAAGGAAAGCAAGAGGGGATGGAAGGAGGATTCTCTTTTGCCAGTTTTGAGACCAGGGAAGTGGCTTTGCTAAATGAACTAGATCTTCACAAATATACAGATAACAATTTTAAACTTTATACACTAAATCTGCATTCCAGTAGCAGAGCAGTAAAGCTCGCCTGGAGACTACACGCGATGTTCTAATTGCACTGGCTCACCAGAGCTGACCCATAAGGCAAAGGCAATGACTGACAGATGTGCTAAAAGTTTCTGACTAGGTTTTTTGGGAACAAGCCACAGATTTTTATTTGGAAGTGATCTGAAACTGTTCTGAGAGTTAAGTAGAATAAACAGCCTTTTGCTCAGCTGCCAACAGATCAGCCCAAAAGCTCAACGAGGTGACTTCAAATAGAGAGAAAAAGACTCTGTGTTTCTACCTACTACATCTTGCACCAATAGTTCTCCCTTCTGACACAGATCTCAGCACCAAGGAGCAACAACTATTTCACGAGGACAAAGGCTCACTGCTGCTGCTTTGCTTTGAAATCCTTCTTCAATTTTATAGACTAAATGCAAAGGAAACCAGAGCCCAGCACCACATATGGGACCCCACTAACCACACTGTGGTCAGGCAGCACAAGCCTAGAGACCAGCATCACTCAACGGCTTCAGGTTTTAAAGTACTGCATTCAGTACAGCATACATGGCAGAGTCAAGCACTGAGTCTCAAGAAATCTCTCTTGTAGGTTCACATCTGTTGGAATACAAGGGTTTAAGGTGCCTACAAATGTTAATCAGGAAAATAGAAAGATGGATTCTTCCACAGTCGATAAACATGGTGCTTTTCTCATTGGAAAGGAGATTAAAATACAAAAACATTGCCTATGGAAGCCTTTCCAGCAGCTTCTGGCAGAAATTTTTCCAGCTATGGTCACAGCTTCAGAGAACCAAGCTCCAACCTTTACAGTTGAGAGCCCATCCTTCCCCACGGCACTCTTCAGGAGGTGCCTCTGAAGTTTAATGCCAAATTTTAAGGTCCTGCCTCAACTTCCAGAATTCAGGATCACAAAAGCTTTGTTAGAAAATAAAATGCTCTCTGTGAACTAACACAAATGGCCTATAAGCTGTGATAGAAAACCAGATACAAGGAAATTCTTGTCTTATTCACATATCCTAGTCTGACTGCAGTGATTTCAAACACTTGCCTGCTTTTCTCTGCATGCGTGCATGCAATATCATTACCCCCCGAGAAACCACTTTACACTTTGCTCTCCTGCCTCCTTGCTCTAGCTCTGTTGTATAAAGTTACACGAGAAATAATACCTAAGTGGTTCCACATCCTGCAGGGAAGTTGCTTAAAACTTAAAAAATTTCATACCAATGCAAACAAATAAACAAAAGTCAGTTGCTGTACCTAAAACTTGACAAGTTTTTCAGCATGAAAATTATACATTAAGTAAAAAATATTAATTTATTCAAATGCATGGGTTCACTTACCACCATAACACTTCTGACAGCTGCAAAAATGACAGTAACCTGTAATACCTGCTCTGCATCATCCTTGTAGTTGTCTTGTTATTTCAGGAAACCAAAAGGTTTCCTGAAAAAATCAAACCACTCTGTCTTAATTAGAAGCTTCTGAAGACAAACTTCAATTGGGATGTACACTTCCAATACATTAAATAGTAATTCAGAAAGCTGGAAGCCCTTCTCACCATGAACTTCAGATGAGAGGCTGCAGACTTAAAAACATCAAGTTTAAAACCCAAGCTGAAAACTCTGTTGCTTAATAATGGAGCATAGCAGTTGTATTTTAGATGCTAGATTTCATCTAGTAAAATAAATAAAACCCTGAAAGCAGCAAGACAGGCTTTTAGAATCTCTCACAGTCAATGTCTTACAGAACAGGATTTTACCCTCTTGATGCAAACACAGAGGTGATAAAAACTGCTGTTACAGGAATGGAGTACAAGTCCATTAAAGGATCACAGTACCTTTCCAGGAATGATTCTGTCTTCTAGTCCAGTGATCAAGCACAGTTTCTGAGCAATCAGGTCAAGTACCTCAGGTACCACATGTTCCCCACACTCATCTTTGTTGCTACAATAATATTAACTGGACTTATTTAGCCTTTCTGCAGCAAAGTCACAGTACTTGAAAATATCTCACAGCCAAGATCCTTCCAAATAACACAAGTGGCACCACTGGACAAGCAGAACTGTATGGAAGGGAAATGAGCCCTACAGAGCCTGTTCCTCCGATCTGATCATTTAATGCTGATCATAATGCTAATCTGATATTTTATCATGTATGTAAAATAGTCTAATGTGCAAGTCTTGCCAGGCAAGGCAGGGACTACCAGCAATATCTAAGTATGAGAAACATTAAAAACTATTTCCAAGGGCAGTTAGTATTTCCTTGGTGGTGAAAATTTAGTTTCTTTGTATACTTTTCTGCCAAAACAGAACAAGTTTGTCTGTAGAAGGCTAAGAATTAGATACAACCCCATTCGTGCTTCTAAATTACTGATGCAACCTTTGCAGGGCAGATAGCCAACATCAACAATCAGGAATAATTTCTGCCTGTATCCTACCAAAAGCCAAAAAACACTTTGGGACTTTCTGACAGCATGTGTTATTTAGGCAGCAAAAGCTCTGTGCCCTGAAATCAACAACTCTCTACCTGTCAAATCATGTAAGCATTCAGTTTCCTAGAAAACACTTGAACTCTCAATTTTCACCTACTTAAAGGCTTGTCACTTCCCTTTAAGTCTCACAATGAATGTACTGCTTCATCCCACGAGGACAATTTATTTTTTACCTTCTATATAAGTGCATAATAAGACAAAGCTGACATGTACTTTTATTTAAACAAATTTATTCTATTAATAACAAAACATAAGACATCTTTAAAACAATGTGTGTTGCTCTAGTAGCATGCAGTTGCAGTAATAAGACTTACTGCATCATCTCTAGCTACTTTCTGATGTGGTGTAAATTGGCATATTTCTGCTGAAACCCTGTTGATTTACACCAACAGGTTTTGTGGCTGGCTCATCCCTATTATTTCAAGCCTTCAAAATGAAACAAAAAATACTTTGCCTGCATTTAACAGTATGTACAGAAATAAGAAAGATACTTCTTTCTTTCCTGGAGCTGATGTCCACAACAACGGGGAACAGGTCCACAGTTTGAGCTGTCTACATGGCACTGATACATTTGCTGTAACACTGTACTCCAGATTTTACAGCTATGCTTCTTCAAGGTAGATGTCAAATGCTAGGGTGTCCAAAGACCAAACCCAGAGATTTTAGATTCCCAGAGTTGTTTGGATTAGCAATTTGAAGGATACAGGGTGGTTTAATCAATATCCATAGCTATTAATAAATGGAGGTTCTGACAGATGGGAATTTTTTGGCCATGCTGACAAAATAAAATCTAGTTCTTGAAAAGCAAAGTTACAGGTATGCAACCTTCAAATAAGATGAAAACTTCTGAATTGTTTAAATTTTGAGAGGCTTGGATGGGTTATTAGAGAGCATTATAAGCTTTCCCTTATTTGGCACCTTTAAAACCAGACTGGACAACATTTTAAAAACAGACTTGATCCCCCCCTTCTACTGCAAGTCCCAAGCCTGCACACACTGGTCGGTCAGCTGGCTGGGCTGCTACTCTCCAGACAGCCAAACTCATGGCAGGCCACAGCTCACAGTTTCATGAACTGCATTAACCTCCTACACACCTAAAGTAGAAGAGGGGTAATTTGACTTAATTTATTGGGTGCTCATGTGGTTGTACACTCTCATATTTGCTGCAGAATAAGCACACACATGTTAACAGCTAGCAGGGCATGCAATCCTGTAGCAATCATCTGCTCACGTTTCACCCAATTAATTTTCCTGCCTTTGCTAAGCAACAGGGCTTTGGTGGCACCTTGGTCTCTGCTTTCCTGCCTCAGGCAAGTCATGTAAATTCCCATTAAAAAGTCTAAGACAAAAAGCATAGTCTGTACTTCTGCTGTGAACCAAAATGTGCTTTCTTCAACTCAGTAGAGCATTTCATCCAAAAATGGAAGCAAGCCAGAAGAATGTATCATAACTGGAACTAAGGATCCGTGGCTTCAATTTGTACAGAAGAGACATACAAGATCAGCAGCAGGATGTCAAATGCATTATCCTTTACTTTTAAGAGCTAATACAAAATGTTTCTTAAGAAAGCATTTTAAAAGTCCACACTGGAGAACCGTGGAACAACTACTGTTTGGACCAAGTTCTTTCTAAACTCTATCAGTTACTGTGTGGTTCATGTCTGGAAGGATGAGGGCTTATAAAAGAAACCTGCTGCCACACACTGCACTTCACACTGGGAGGGCTTTGGATTCATTTAGGTTTATGCCACTGTTCTGGAAATTTGCAGCAGTATCCTAGCGGCTTCAGGGGAAGTTTTTTTTAACACATTTGTGCATGTAACAGGAAAGTGCTTCAGGAGCAACTTCTGCGTACAGAGAGAGAAGTGCAAAGTGCAGCAGCAAATCCTTTTTTTTTTTTTTTCATTTAGGAGATAAGGGCATCATCATAACCAGGCTTTCAACCTCGTTTGAGCTGCCAAAATAATGGCACGTTGAGATGAGCCACAGGTGCAGACTAGATGTGTCTCTTTCAACATGAGTCAAACAATGGTGCTTCAGGCTAGCATGGCTGCTATGGGACATGTATTGATTTTGCACTGTCTGTGTCAGGAGGGAGGTGCCAAGATGACAATGCAACCTTGACTGAATTACAGAAAACCACCATCTTGCAATGGACACTGTGGAGCTGTGGTGCAAGTAGGACTTCATGCATTTCTCTATATAAGCCTTAACTTTTACTGAATTAGCGAAATAGAAATTGTAAGGGTTTTTTCATTATTTTCCTTTAGCCTTTTTTCTGATCAAGAAGCCTCAGAATATTCTAGCTGAATAACTGTTGTTTACTCTTTAACTTCTGAGAGGTATGGCCCTGAAATATAATCAATGCTCACTTTTGAAACTCTACAATTTTAATTACCATTTCCAGACACCCTCTATCACATGCTTTATGTACAATCAATGCTGACCCCATAAAAGGAAAGCACTCTCACATTTTGGAATACAAGAAGTTTGCTCTTTAAGAAGAAAACAATCAATTACTGATCGTCTAACCACCTCTGTGTGTGTATTTATCACTCTTGTTATTGCAGATCAGAGAAATTATTATGTCCCAAGAAAGCACAATTGCTATAGAATTTTTCTTGTGATACATTTTGTATAGGAATTTATTTAAGGCTCTTACTTATGGTTATAAATGTGTTGTTTGTTTGGTTTTTTAAACCTATTCAGAACATTGCTTCTTATAAAGCAGCTTAGGGAGAAAAAAGTTAAATCTTTAATCACCAAAATCTCATAAATATGGTTCGAAATTGTTTCCTTCTAAATCAATCTTAATATGCTGAGATCTGAATGTATGTTAACACATCAAGATACCATTGTGTGAGAATTGTCACATATTGAAAGAGAACTGGTTCAGGTATGTATTCTGGTTTTAATACGTTGTAGCAGATCATGCCATAAGTAAAAGGCCATTTTCAGATTTTGGGTTGGGTGTTTTTGTTTGGCCAGGGGTGGGGCCTGACCTCTAATCTTTTCAAAGATACATTACCATGGGTCAGCTACATCAGACAATTACTGGCTTTAAACAAGCAAGGACAATGCTCTGATGGCTTGCTGAAGAACACCAGTTCTTTAACTGCATGCACACTAGAGATTTGCACAAATATGGGTAGCTGAACTTAGAAACAGAAGGGATGTATAACTATATACATCATATGGAACATTAAATTGAGCACAAAAGTTGCACAGATCTTATTACTTATAAAAAATCAGGTCACAAAGATCAACATATTTTTGGAAACAAATCTACAGCACTGAATAGCTGATAAGCAATTCAGGGCTACAAAAGATGGGAGAGCTTATGCTAAAATCTTTTTACTTAGCTTGGTCAAACAAAATAAATTTCTACAGTTACTGAAGCCTCAGGAACCCAGGTTACTCCAATCTTCACAACTGAAGTTGTACGTACAGCCACCAATATCCCCACAGCTAAACAGTTTAGGAATTTAGAACTTCTGCCTGAGGGTCAACAATGCAGGCAAAAGTCATCTCTCTTCTCCTGCT
>NW_009953964.1:8469419-8485990 GCF_000747805.2 Chaetura pelagica
TGCTGAAGCTACTCAGCATGACACCTTCAGCTTTTACTAAACTCATTTATTCGCTCATTTAAAGGAAAATTGTCATTTCACGCAGGTCAGAAGTAATGCTACAAAGTGCAAAGTCCTGTACTACATTCCAAGCTGCAGGTCCTCTCAAATAAATTGTTTCTTGAACCAGGCCAATCCATGTAATATCAGTGTAAGGAAACATCTGCAAGGAGCCAACACCATGAATCTGAAGGGGGATTTGCATGCAAATTTAGATGATCACAGATGGCACTAGACATTAAGGCTCAAGAAAAGCTTAACACATAATTTGCTGATATGAATGCTGAAAAGATTCAAAAACAGCAACCAAAAAGAAATTTTCAAATCTTCGTTTTACCTAATAAACATTCATCTAGGGTGCAATGCATCATCTCCTCCTCAACACTATGGAAGGCTAGTCCTACCTCAGAGGACAATTTTTAAAAGAGAACAACATTATCCTATTATAATTTAATGAGCAGTTACTCAAGCAATATTTTTAAATGAGAGCTTCCATTCGTAAGGCACCTATAAACACCAGAAACTCTCACATCTTACCACCAGCTGGGACCTGAAGGTTGTAAGGGTTTGTGTGGCACCCCCAAAGCGTGTTTCATAATAAGTCTTTGTCTAAATCATGGTAAGTCTTTGAAGCTCAAGTGGTATCCAGCTGTGTTTGAAGTCCCATCACTACCTATCCCTAGGAGGTGAAGCGCAGTTCAACTGAAGATGGAGAAAAAGTAATTTCTGTTCAAAGGAGAAAGAAGAAAAAGAAAGAATACACAAGCAAGCTTCCTCCCTTGATGGAAGTTTAAGAGTGAAGAAGACATCAGCAGCATGCTGGGCTTCCTGATCAGCAGGCAGTCACTAGCTCCTGCTAGAAAAGCTGTAACCCCCAGCATCCTGTCTGGGCTGTGCAGCAATGTTCCACTCTTACCTTCTCCTCCGGCTACAGCAGCAAACCTTGCATATTAATCCCTAGAATCCTCCTTATTTAATAAATGCATTAACGTCTATTGATTTTTAGTGACTATGAAAGGTCAAGTCAAAACAAAGCAGGAACATTTTGTAATGCATGGGTCTGTAAACTGGGGGGGGAGGAAATCCTAATGAGAGTACGCAGTTACTGTGCAGACTGAAGAGAAGCCTCTGCCAGTCAAGTTCATCTCTCAGTTGCACAGATGTAAGCAGAGAGTAACTCCCCTCAGGCCAAAACTTCAAACAATACTCTCTGTGGCCTTAACCTGAATTTATATTTGCATACCAGTGAGACAAATTTTAATCTCAAAATCTCAGAGATTATTAGAATTTGTTTAAAGGCCAGGAGGGGCTTCTCTAAGCTTTCTGTATGATCGCCTAGTCAATATACACTAAAAGGCAGCAGCCACAAACTTTACCAGCAGCTGGCAAGGGAGATGAGAACCGACATCCTGCCACACTTGTGTACACGGAGCCCAAAGGTCACACAACAGGCAACGGGCAGGCAAATGAGAACAATCACATGCTTAATTTTAAATATCTGGGAGTTGAAATCTTTTATGCAAGGTCTTTTGCTCAATAGTTACATTTTCTTTCTCAAACTTTCACATCTAACCCAAACCTATCCATAGTGAAAAATGATGCTCTAATTACAGTCACGCTTAATTACTGTTCAGCAATAAAAGTTTATGAACCAACATTTTATCTCGGCCTGTGTATTGTCTTGTTTATTTTTATATATTCATAAATATGCAAAGTCATTAAGATTATTATTAATTGCAGCAGAATACAATTAGGTGGCTTTATGCACAAACTATAATGTGTATTCACTGTTTTTCCAGCACCTGTCTTCGATTTTTTAACTTTTAGAGGATCTCTGTTATGGTGATGTAATGAATGTTCTACTGAAATTGCATTGCTGCCTAGAAGGAAGGACAATGATCTATTACTAAATTAAGCTCAGCCATGTAGCGAGCTGTGTCATTTTATAAAACCTTCACAAAACAGATAACCTGTACAGCCTCACTATCTGTTCCATAGTATTAGCAAGTCACATACTCTTTTGGACATAAAGTATATTATCTTTTCCTTTCCCCAAATAATGTCTATGTAAACTTTTTCACAGACTTTTTATGTCATTGATACTTAATTTCCAAACTAATCTATTTTAAAACATTCCACACCACATACCTTACCACACTGCAGGAAAAGAAAAATTTGGCTGTGCCTGCATTAAGATAGAGATTTCTTTTAAAACTATGGACACTGCACACTCTAAAACACCAAAAATCAAGTTAGGAGTCCACCTTTTCAGGATATACTCCTCCAGAAGGGAAGACTTCGCAAAGCTCAGCAGCCTGGCCTCGCTGATGTTTACTGCACTGACTTCACTAGCAACCACTTATAGGATGGTTGAAGCATCTTGCTTCAATAAGTGGAGGAAGTCTTCATAATGGGCAGGATATCATTACAGCTTGCAAGAACTGACATTAATTTTTGGTCTAAGTCTTACATTTTACCTCTGAAATGATAATTTACTTTTGATTGTATGCCCTTAAATCATTTTAGCCTAACCTGATCTTACTTCCATACTGTGTTCCTTTCTACTAGACACTACTGCAGGTGTTGGTGCCTGCTATTCCCTTACAAGCCTATTACAAGAACAGCAACGCTAATTCAGAAACTTTTTGTCCAGTTATAGTCTTACTCTCTTCATTCAACATGCTAATAGGCAACTCAAGGTGACTGTACCCTCCTCATTCAACTTGCTAATAGGCAGCTCAAGGTGACAAAGAAAGCAAAAACACAGCTACAGGGCAACACTGAGGCTGCTGAAATTAACACTAGACAAGTCAGCACACAGGAGGTGTAAACAGTGCAGCTGCCAGCCATGCATCAAAGCAGGAGCAGAGATACTTGAACCATGAGCCTGCACCGTTCAGCCACCGGGAGTGAACGGGAGATGTGAAATGTGGCAAGTACTCCTAGAAATCTCCTCAGGTCTCCCGTGGGTTTTGACAGAGTTTTGAAATTTTCTACTTTGATAACAGTAAAACAAACTGAAGGCACGTCTGAGCAGTGGTAAGCACTGGGCTTCAAAATTTTACAGTGTTAGGGACAGTTCTGATGCTCCTCACATATGAGGCCCTGCCATGCAAACCTCCTTCCACCACTGCATTTCATAGATCCACCAGCACTCAGATCCCTACTTGCTTCCAGCCATTATCACCAGAAGCTGATTTCATCCAGCCAAAATGCACAAGACAAATAAAAACAGTGAATGTGTATTAGCAGACCACATTCCTACTGCAACAACTTCTTTTTGGTGCATAATATCGATACCAGATTTACTTACCTATTTTATTTATAACTCTGAAATTACTACAGCAATTACCTACAAAACTGTCAAGTACGTTTTACTAGCAATCAAGATTTTAATAAAAAACATAAAACCACCAAACTCTCAAAATACTTTGAGAAATTAGGAACTATTAGATAAGAGGCTAATATTGCTAAAACTTTTCAAATTGTCATATGAAAATTCAACACATAAGGAAAAAATTAGGCTGAAAATGCATGCTTTAATTAAATCCTAGTGACAACTTTTGCTGAATCAATTTGGAAAATCAGAAAGATTAAAGCTGAGATCCATTAGTAAGATGGCAAGTGAATATAAACATAATTTCTGCAATTTCTGCAGATTCAATTAAAAAAACATACAAGATTAAAATTAAGACCCACTTATAAGATGGGAAGTGAATATGAACTTATTACTCTTCAGATCACAGGGATTTAATATGAAAATAATCAACAAGAAATCACATTGAAGCTGCTTTTCACATTCATCAGATTATTCAGTAAAGAAGCCAACAAAATTAAATCCCTCCTCATAGGATATTATGAAACAAGTGTAATATTTTTCAAATCACAAGAAGCTGCAGTTCAAGATACCAGTCAAAACCCAGAATCCAACTTGCATTGAAAATCAACAAAATATTATTAAATTAGACCCAACTAGAGAACAAGAGACTGTCCTGTACACTAGCTCCTCTGTATCTCAGCAGGTCTAGATGCTTCTGGGAAATTAGCCAGACTGATTACCGTTACAAGAAATCTTTCCTTTGGCTCTTCAAACCACTGATGTCAGCTCCTTCCAATTTTGAAAGAACTCATGATTACAAGTAAGTGCACAAACTGAAGGATTATAAGAGAGTAGGAATAAAGTAAAGGAGAATTAAACCTTCTACTACTCTAGTAGGAATCCACACAAATGTTTTCACTGGGGCAATTAAATATCTCAGAAGATACAGAGCAAGATTAAGTTGGGTACCTTTCTTTGGGGCCATTGGCAGAGGATGAGAAGCAGCTATGGTGAAATCAAGTTCAGCTTCTCCCCTTGCCCACCTACCGTAGTCAACAGTACAATAAACCCTAATCCAGACCCAAAAACACCCACACAACTTCTGCTTCCTTTTTGCCCACCTGCAGAGCAAAGGCCCAAATACGACAGATGTAAGGAGCCTAAACAACCAGTCACTGCTCACCTTGGAGAGGTAGAGCACCTAAAAGCTAAGATAAATTAAGGAATATAATTCTGACATCTGCTGACAAAGAAAAGCAGCTTCTCTAGGTCCCAGACAAGCAACCAGGTCTCTACTGGTGAAGCTCAAAGATTACAGCAGAGCTCAAGTGACCTTCCTAGTGCAGGGGCACATCTGGTTGTTTCAGACTGCAGAAGCAGTTTGTGATGAGAACATACTTTGCAGTTTATAAAGTATGTAATACTTCCTTCACTGCCCTCCAGCCCAAGATTGGGCATTTTATTTTTCTGTGATTCTAATAGCGTCAAATTAGACACAGGTTCTGGCTGGCAGCCTTGACTGACCTTTTTAAAGGCCTGAAATAGATTTAAACTCAAAGTCCCTGGCAAAGGAAGCCTGGCACGCTTCTTTCACACTGACAAACAGGGTTCGGTCCCAGCAACACTCCCCTACAGAACAGATAGGATGAAAAGGGCAAGTGTCTTAAAATGTGGCTCTGACTTTGAAATACATATGACAGGGCTGCTGGACGCATGGTATTTGACAGCTCTGTAACACAGCACCTCTGGTGACCCCTTGAAAAATTCATCAAAGTTTCCATAAAGATATGCTTTCCCAATTCTGCCTTAATAACCTTGCTAAAGGGGTCTGTGTGCTCCAGCAACCAGACCCTTTAGAGAAAGTGGATAGATTGAAATAGACATGGCAGCTCCTGCAGCCTGGAACCATCAAAGTGAGTTTCCTTCTTTTCTCTTTTCTTTTAAACTGCATAATTAAATAGTGAGTGTGAAATTTATCTACAGAGCAAGCAATACTCAATGTATAGCTGAGCACTTATGCAGAATAATTTGCTACAAAAAGTCAGTTCCTCTGAAAAATAACGTAAAGGGGTTAATCAACTTCTTAAAATAGTCTGGAGGAGGAAGTGTTGATAATTTCTTGATTTAGATATAATTAATAAAGTTAAACTTGGAAACCCTGCAAATACTTTGGCCAGTGTATCACAGATGAGCAGTGACCAGTACCAGGTCCACAGGGCAATACTGTGCCCATTGGACCACCCCCCTATGGCACTCCACCTCTGCTCAACTGCAGCAAATGTGCAGTCATTTACTGAACATAAAATATTCAGGGCAACATAAAACATTTAGATTAATCACTACATTTTACAACTCTATGCAAAATGTCGCCAGGGATTTCTCATCTTCCAAATGTGAAACCACAGAGGAAAAAGAAAGTAACAAAAAAAGTCTTGGACAGTTGTTGAAATGAGCATGGTGTCCCAAGCATGACATTCCTCTCCAAGCACAGACTGCAGGAGTAGGGCCATCACCACAGCAAGGATAGCTCCAAGCACCTTCCTCTCTACAACTGTAGTGATCACACTCAGGCATATGAAGAATTAATACAGCAGTTTCACAGACCAAGGTAACCTGGAGCTGAACTGGAAAACTGCAATAAAGCAGGACGTTTGTTTACCTCAAGCCTGACACTTTACTTTTATTGTACAATCTTCCACTTTATTAACTCAAATAGAGAGTTGGGGAAGCCCCAAAGTGAACCTGCAAGGAAACCACTTAAAAACCATCACATACCACTAACAGAACAAATTAAATCCCATTTCAGGAAGAGATGAAAAGAGGTAAATATATCAGGAAACAAATGTTTCATACCAGCTTGTGAAACATCCAGCTGTGCCAGGCAGAGAGGACTGTGCAGCTGTGTAGGTACCTATTGCCATTATGATACCTGAATGAAAACCCATCAGTTGCAGGATTGCACTGTTTTGGTTATCTTTAAATTTACTGTGTTTTTAAAATTACCCTTAAATCATCACATTATCATTTTAGAGCACAAACCTTAGTTCTTTTATACCTTACAGCAATGCCACATGCAGACTGCACCCATGCATCTGGTACCGCATGTGTTTCCCATCATAATTTAACAGAGCAGCCCTAACTCAAGTCTGAGGGCCACACTGAAACAAGAGTTGTACAAACCAGGAAAATAGCCTTTGCCCTGGGCAGATCCTGATCTCATCATCTGCTCCTGTCTACATAAATCTTACTTCAACAAGGCAAAACCAGTTCCTATTCCTGTATCTGTTTCAGTGCTAAATATGACACTGGTACTTAATGGCTCCTCTAACTCATTTTGTCTAATTTGACATTTCAAATCCACAAAGTAGAACTAAGCTTTGAGCAAGGTTTGCTTTCAGAAAGTTTGGAATTAATAGGATCCATTTAAAAATCAGAGAGAAAAGATCTAGAGGGGATGGACTGAAAAAAATAAAATAGCAGCTATAAGAAAGGAGAATCGTATGACAAATGTAATTCAAGCCAGTCTCTCAGAATGAGTAAAAACCATCCAGCAAAAAAGACTGCGTAAGGGTAAAAATGAAGTGTGATACTCCTGTCACCTTCTGGGTATTCTAGGAATGAGTAATGAAAAGTCCTGGATTACAGATCATGGAAAACAGGGCCAGAAGGGACGTCACGAGGTCATCTAGTCCATCTCTATGCCCCAAGGCAGGAGCAGCTCTACAGATATCACTCCTGACAAATGTTTTTCTAACCTATTCTTAAAGACCCACAATGACGGAGGTGCCACAGCCCTCATAAGCAATCTAATGCAGTATTTCATCCTAGAAAGCTCTTGTCACTTAAGTAAATCTCACTTGCTGCAATTGAAGCCCATTATTTCTCATCTCATCCCTCACAGACAAGGAGAAGGGTGTAGCCCTTCCCTGCACAGCTGGAGAATAATGCAGCCATGTCCTGCATGACCTAACCTCAGCACTGTTCTATTTCTTGCCTCTGCTGCTAACATTACTTTATTTAGTTTGTCATACTGATTTTTTGGAAGGGATACTGAAGGTAGCACCATGGTAACAGGACAGACATTTTAACCGATCTGTCCTGTCTAGAAAAAGTCAATCTTGAAGAAGATCCTCTCTTTTCCCTAAAGATGAATCACAGGTCTTACTCCCATGACCAAAGTGCTTGCATTTCTGTAAGGATATTAGGGCTGCTGTGTCCAGCAATTCTTATCTCTCTGAACCTTTCCCTTTCAAGCCACAGGCTCTTTCTAGCAGACAATATACAAACATGGAGGAAAAAAGGAAGTGGTTGTCCACCATGATTTCAAGTGGCAAGTGTCTAAGCAATGAGAGGAAAAAAGCCAAGTACTTCAGCCAAGTGAAAGATATTAGATTGATTCAGATACTGCTAGGAAAATTACTATGGATCATATTACACGGAATCCCTTCTTTGACATGTAATGTTGTGGCATTAAGAATGGGTCAAACAGGCTTTTAAGAGCAAGGAAGCAGAAGCTGGTGAAAGATGCATTATCTTAATAAACATTAAATCATAAACCAGTTCTCTCTGCACGTTTATTCAAGACAGCAACATCATGAGAAAAAAAAGCTTCAGGGTCTTTATATTTGTTCAGTGGGCACTTTCTGTGCATTCAAATCCAAAGCTGTCACATCTTCAAACCGTTCTCCCCTATACGTGGACAAGCCTCTTTTCTACGATGAGAACTCAGATTTTTGCTCTATCACATCACTTTGAGAGCTAATGTAGTTCTAAAATCCACTAACTCTCTTGGAATTCATAGCTTCAGAGCAAACATTACCATCAGGAGACTTCCTAGGAATATTACTGGCTCAAACAGTCTTTTTTCTTTTTTTTTTTTTTTTTTTTTTTTTTTTTTTTTTTTTTTTTTTTTTTTGCTTATGAATCCAATTACCTACTCTGTTTCCTAGTGCCAATTAAACACCCAAGAAAAGGGAGGAAAGAGGGATGTCAAAGTTGTTACACTTCTCTCATGCCTTTCAGCCAAAAGCTTGTCCCTTTTTCTGAGGCTTTTATAGTCTAGGCAGATTGCAAGAACATTACCAGCTGAGGGAGAGCACTTGCTTAAGGAGCTGTCTGCCTCAACTCCTCAATTTATTACAGGCTACAGACATCAGGGAGCAAACGGGTGCAGCCAGTGTGGATGAGTTGCAGAAAAAAAGCAAAACAAAAACCCACAACAAAAAAAACCCATTATACATACAAGCCTTGACTGCAAAATTCAAGAATATGCAAAATAAAGTACCCTCATTAATCATTAATTATCCCATGTATCTCTTAAAAGCTGTACATTCACTTTACCGGTCTGAAGGTCACATCCAAGATGATACAGTCACACAATCCCACAGCTTCAAAGCACACAGTACCAAGTATCCTCCCTTCTGGATCAGTTCCCTCTTCTGATCCCTTTACATACACAGATATAGTGCAATTAGGAATACATATTTAGCAGGATCAAAATTAATGGACCTATATAAGTGAAGTGCCTGGCTCTATAAGCAAGCTCAATGCCAAACTCCTTAGTAAGGAAAAAACTCCCATTCAAAGTAATGGGAAGTCTTGGCCCTTTGGAACAGATTTTTAGAAGAAAGCTGTTTCTATTTCAGTACCAAAGCAAGTAGCCAGATTTTCTAAGTAGTAACTCTACTTACATACTCACTAGCTGCTCAGGTCTTATGAAAAGTGTAACTAAAAGGGAGTTTAAATGTGCTGCCATGCCTACGGTATTTAAAACTGAATTTGAGTCTTCTAGGGAAAAAAGGAAACAAAAGAAAAAAAACAAACCACACAACTGCACTTGTAAGTCTGTTTTCCTTGTTTAAAGTGGATTTCTTTCACTGATTCAAAAATTAGATTTGCCCTAGTGTTCCACTGTTTCCAGCTAAGAAGAACAGAGAGAAAAAGCAGTTTCCATTAAGATATCTACGGAACCTTGCACCCCACTCTACTTGACTATCAAATTTTAAACTGAACTCAAACACTCACAAGAATTAGACATTTAAAAAAACAACAACAACAACAACAAAAACCCCAAACTACCAAACAAAAAAACACACCACAACACAAAAAATAAATCACAAGACTCCTGTTATGTTCTTCAAATTCTTTCAAGTCAAAACTCATATTTGAGTCAATTATGTATCTTAGTTAACAAGTAACCTTTAAAAAAATAACAAAGGAAAGCAATATTAAAGCATTACTAAAGGCTATGGAAGTTACAAAAAGAAACAAGAATAATGTTGCTGTTTTTTTGCCATGTTGGATGAGATATTAGTGTGCCAGAGGCACAAGTAATGGAAATGTACTTTTATATAAATCTCCTTTCCTTGCTTGGATTATTTAAAAATGACTCCACTACAGTGTATATTAACCCAGCCTTCAACCTTCCTGTAGTCAGCTTTCTTTTTACAGTTTATTAGGAACACAACCACTGTGGAATCACCAAATTATGGTTAATATTGTTGCACTCTCCCATTGTTTGTTAAACACACAAAGTTCATCCTAGAAATTGAACAAAATCCAATTCTGGAAAGCAAATCTTCTGTCCTTGCCATCATATATTCAAACCTTCACTCTGGATATGATGGATGAGTAGAATTCATTTGATTTCTGAGTGGCAGCACCTTCATTTGCCACCAAACGGTGGACTAGCACCTGTGAATTGGAGCTCCTTTCTCCCCCTTTCCTTGCTGAAATAACTTTATACACATTTTTTCAAAAGCTTGAGTCCACACTGTCACTTGTTAAGCTCCAGCAGGTCATGTGTAAGGTAGGGAACACCTATTATTATTCCTTTCTTGCTTAACCTATTTGTTCCTGCACTATCACATAGCTCAATACTGACCAAAGGTGCAGCTACACTGCTACACCTGTAGGTATTGCACCTCACTTCAGCAGCTAGGAAATATTCCTCTCAGAAGAGTATGATTGCATGAATACACAATGATACTCAAAACCAACAGCTAAAAGTCTTACCCATTTGTCTTCCAAACAGTATGTTGCACTCAACATGTTTCTATCCTACAGCACTGACAGCAGGATCCTGCTTACTTTGCTAGTGTACAGGCAAAGTTCAGCATTTAGCAGCAGTGAGAAAATTGTTTTAGATCCCTAAGGGAAGGTGCGATAGAAAAGCATCCAACATAGTTACAATTCAATCCAGTTTGTTGTAGCTGAAAGGAAACAAAGTGCTCTCAAAGCAAAAGTGAAAGCCAAGATATTTATTTTTTTAAGGTGCGTTGTGTAGATACATAGACAGATATATATATATATATACACACATATATACAAACACAATCTTAAAACTTTAGGAAGTGAAATCTCTAACACTGGCCTGTAAGGACAATGTCAACATGAGGCAAATTGTGCGAGGTATACTGAAGCATATACTACATAGAAAATAATTGTTAAAGGAACTTTAATTAGTACAGTTATTTGTACTATGATTTTTTTTTTCCTGGTATATGAACAAACCAAAAATCAAAGCAAGTTGCTACAATGAACATACCTACTTTTCTTTGACCAAGAGAAAACATACTTTTTTTTTTTTTTTTTTTTTTTCCCCCTCCAACACATGCACTGGAACAAAAATGCTGCTGAAGTTAACATCCAAGGAAACAAAGCTGCCTCACATAGTACTTTCCTAGCTCCCAAAGTAAGTGGTAGATTCCCCCACATTGGACAGTTGCTGCCGTTGCCAGCAGATCTCCCCGAGTGCCTCAGCCTTGGCAGTTAGAGGAGGAAACTTCACACACGGATGAACTGTTCCTGAACAATCTTTCTAATGCAGTAGATAAAACCAGGCTTCCCTCCAATACTAGGAAAGCATGACCCACATGTTTGCTTCTTTTAAGTAATGTTCCTGTGGGCAGCCCAGCGACATTTCTGGAGGGGAGTTTCTCTTTAATAGCAGTGGAGGGGTCAGTTAAGTCTTGGGAAAAGAAGGGTGGGTAGGCTGCAGCACCAATTTCCAGACCAGATTCTCTCAGATGCAATTCTACAGAAATGTGTGTTTCTATGGGGTCCCAAAGAGCTGAGGAAGCAAAAGACTCACTTGTCTCTGGGTCAGAGGTTAAAAATCAGAGGAGACAAATAGTGATGTTAACCACAGACAAAAGAGATCACTCATAAAAATGTGATTACTTGACTGGAGGAACTTTTGAACACCTTCATCTGCATAAAAAAATATCAAGGATGGTACTGTGTTGTGATGCCACAGATGCAAAAGGTGAGAAAATGAGTATGGTAACTCTGTTCCCCTAGGAAACTCCTTCACCCATAGGAACAATTCTCAAAGTTGTTTGTCTGTGACTGTCATGCAGGAATGCATATGCTCTTGCTGCATCTGTTAACAGCATAGGAAAAGCAAAACAAATGTCAGCAGTGACCAGCCTGACACATTGACACTGCTGTTCTTGTGTGGAGATGTACAGCATGAAAAATAATACCAGCCTGGGGATGACTAATTGTCTTACCTTAAAAAACTTGCCCCAAAACAACCCAAGGATGATGCAAGACCTCAAAGTTTGCTGAGCTAGGGCTCTTCCAGACTTCTTGGTTTAAACATTTAAATGCTTACAGCAATGCACATTTTCCCAGCGCGAGAAACACAGGTAAGCATCTTCACCCCTTTTTTATGTGTACCAAATAAACACAAATATTCCCTGGTTTCAGAACAAAATCGCACCAGTCTTTATCCCAGGAATTCAGGAAAGGACAGAACGGATGAAACGAGCAAAGGCTGCCAAATGTTAACCTCTGAGCTCAGAATGACTGGTGCCCTAGGGAGAGTCTCTGCTCACTCCCTGAAATCTCAGCACTTTGCACAGAGATTTAGTGCCATATGTACTCAGCAGTACATACAGTGTTGACAAAGTTTTTATTTTAAATAAAGCCCAGAAATACAGTTTTCTTAATTCTCCAGTGGCTTCAATTATGCAGTACTGCATCCACCATGTAAGCAATATTTCCAGAGCTTTAGCATTTGACATTTTGAGACAAAATGTCGTGAATTGATTTTGTGAATCTCTCTCTTTTTGCCCCCTTCTTTGAATTTAAATTCTTAAAGGCATCAGGCCACTGCATCAAACTATCCCCTTTCTCCTTCTTCCTCAAATTCAGCACTGAACACCTGGCAGACTTTGATGGCATCTTCACAAATAGTTTGCTCTAAGTTTTATTTCAAGAGCATTTCTTCTCTAGTGCTGCCCACTACCAGGCTAAACAACAGTTTTGCTGCTCATCAGGTCCTGCAGGTAGAATTGCCCATCAGCAGGACCTTTCTGGCTTCTTGCTTTCCCTTCCTTCCTTCTTTCCAACCCAGGACCACAAAAGTTTCTTTGAAAGAAATCAATGTTTCCTGCATAGGTCAGAGCACTTTTCCTTTTAAATTATGTTAAATCTCAAAGTCCTTAAATTAGTCACTCCAATTTATGGCTTCCTTCACTCTTACCTCCTTATGCTCATTCTCCTCAAATCTATCCTTATTTTCTCTTCTGTCCCCAGCAAGATATGACAGGAAAATAGAAGGCACAAAAATAAAAAAACTGTCAGTGCTATGAACTCCTAGACTGCCTTGAAAGTGAAGCAGGGACATATGAAATTATTTTGTCATATTAAGCTAATTAGTATAGCGAGGTTAATGTTGTCATTTAGGCCCAGCTGTCAATAAAGAACTCAGAGGCCACTCACTCACTTCTCCCCTCACAGACGGATGAGGAGGAGAAAATAATGAAAAGCTCATGAGTCGAGACAGGTACAGGGAGAGTTTACTCACGAATTATGGTCCCGGGCAAAACAGATTCGACTTGGGGAAAGAAAAATCAATTTAATTTGTCACCAATCAAATCAAAAGGACAATGACAAACAAAACCAGATCTTTAAGAGGCCTTCGCTCACCCCCTCCCTTGTTCCGAGGCCCAAACCACTTTCCGGCCCATTTCTCTACCTTGTTCCACAGCGGTGCAGGGGCGGGAAATGGTGGTCACCGTCAGTTCCTCACAGGTTGTTTCTGCTGCTCCTTCCTCCTCAGGGGGAGGACTCCTCACCCTCTTCCCCTGATCCAGCATCAGGTCCCTCCCACGGGAGACTGTCCTTCACAAACCCCTCCGACACAAGTCCCTCCCGCCAGGCACAGCCCCTCAGGAACAGGCTCCTCCAGCTCAACCTTCCCACAGAGTCAGGGCTGCTTCGGGCACAGCCACCTTCCCAGGCCTTCACTGCCACGGGTCCACATCTGCTCCACCACAGCCCTTCAGGGGCTGCAGGGCCATGTCTGCTCCCCATGGCTCTTCACAGGCTGCTCCACCACGAGCCACAGGGGACAGCTGCCGCCTCACCAGAGCTGCAGAGGATTCTCTGCCCCTACACCTCCTCCCCTCCTTCATCACTGATCTCAGTATCTCTGCTCAGGCATTGCTCTAATCTCTCCATCTCCTCTCCCCTGCAGGTGTTTTAGCTATTTACTTTCCCCTTCTGAAACAGGATAATGGCAGAGGTGTTATCACTGTTGGTGATGGGCTTGGCCTCGGCCAGAAACAGGTCCAGCCTTAGGAGTCAGGGGAGTTTCCAGCAGCTCTTCACAAGTGCTGTTGCTCTGGCCCTCCCACACTGCCAAAGCCCCCACACACAGGCCCAACACAAATGGTATGATTTGTGAGACTGAATTTTTAATTGTCACATGGATTTATGAATAACAGTCATTAATTCTACCACACTATTATGAAAAGGCAGCTGTGGGGTACCCACCTCCTGAAAAGTAAATTTGTGATGCATTTTCTCCGCCTGAAGATGGAAAGAACCTTAGTCCCAGCATCCTCTTACGTAATGCAAACACTTGGCTTTTCAACTCCACTCTAACTTCTCTGCTACTTTATTTAGCTTCTCTCTAATTGTATAGCTTTTCCTGAATGGCCAATTGTTCCTCATCTGGCTGATAGCTTCCTGATGGAGTCTGAACTGACTATTACCCCCTGTTACTTATAGAAGCTATGGTCAAGACACTGTTTGGCATTATTAAGATGTGATGTCCTGTCAAGGATGCCCTCACAACTGGAAGAGCTAGTGTGACAGCTCTGAGCTGGGAGGAAAAAAAAAAGCTTTTCTTCTCCTCCAGTATTTGCCCTGTGCTGTCATGCAGTGTGAGGGGGCTTCACTGGCACCTGTTATCCATTCCCCTGAAGGAGTCCTTCACAAGAGCGATTCTGCCTGCAAAGAAAATGGGAGGATTTTGAAGATGGCATGTGGAAAGTTGCCATAGGTCTTCCAGAAACCTTTTTCTGTAAATCTCGTAAGAGCTGACCTGGGGCACATGAAACCACAGTGCTTGTGAAATACAAAGTCATCATGCTGAACTCTATTTCAGCCATTTGCATTTTCAACAATTTCTCTTCAGAGAGATGACCTGTGCCTACGGGAATCTCTGCCTCTATTCACAGCTGACTTCTAATCTAAGTGGGAATCTCATGGCTCTTCTTTTATAGTTGACAGTGAAGTTGTGGCTTTGTTAAGATAAATGTTCTTTTTGTTGCCTCTTGTATAACATTCCTGGAAGATGTGCCCTCGAACAAATCTCCCAGAATACCAGGGCAGAAATAAAGTAACATCGCTATTACTGAAAGTGCTCAGCAATCCCACACAGCCCAGAAGAATCTGATGATAGATGTTGAATAAAGATACTCAGTGTGGCCAGATAAAAGTACGAAACAAATTGAATTATAAAGTCTGAAATCAAGAAACATTTATTAATCCTTTAGATTTCTTACACTGATATCTAGGATTATTAAACTTATTGTCACAATGTGTAAACTTTCCTAAGCTAATAAATTTTAAATAGAAAAAAGATCCAACAGCAAGTGTATGTGGTTTTGGTTTTTCTCACTGGGGGCTCACGGCATTTTTATTTGAGCTTATTCTAAGTATTTGAGCTCATAAATGCTATTAAAAATATTAGCAACCTCAAAGCTGTCGGCCTACAGAACTGATTTAATTAACCAACAAAAGTATTCACAATACTCTTAGAAATTAAATTAGATTGTCTCAAACAGAGTTCACAGACAATGAAGCCAACCCCCAAAAAAGCCAAGATATCCTTTGCAACTGAGGTGTAACTGAGCACTTGCTTGAATGTGAAGATGTTGTTTACAATAGATTTAAAGTCCTTTGCTTCATTGAAAGAAACACCTTCAGCCCACAAGAACAGAGAAATTCTCCCCATGCTTTTATGTTCAGCTGAAGAGCATCCTATACACACCAAGAAGCACAAGCAAGAGATCAGCAAAGACAACTCTTTGTATGGAAGAACAGGAAGCATAAATAAGCGGCAGAAATTCCCACAGAGATGGTATAAATCAGAGAGAAATCTTTGCTAATCCTAAGGGACCACTAGCTACGTATGAAAAATGGAACACTGGATAAAGTATTAGGCTCTCACATCAAGCAATGGCTCTTCACATTTCACACAGCCTTAGGAACATTGCCTAAAAGCCTTCCATCTTATCACTACTCCAGTCGCTACAGCAAAATATTTTTCAAGCATCTCAGCAGATGAAGATTAAATACAGATGAAGCGATTACACCAGACTGGAAGAGGGTTGCTAATAACATCATTTTTTCATAATAGGGCAGTTTTCACCAAAATGGGAGCTAGGGGGAAGATAGCTACCCTAGAAAGTACTGGGATCTTTAACAGTCTCCCTACATCGTCTGTGTCAGAGAAGCAGCACATTTCAGTGAATTCTAAAAAAAGATTGTTAAGCACAAGTGTAACCTTTTCAATTACTCTTCCCACTTCTGGGCTGCAGGATCAGTACATCTGAAGTATGTGTAAACAACACTTAAGCCCAGAACCTCCTGAAGTAGCATCTGCTACGAGCATGGTGAGAGCTGACAAGTCTCTTCACTGATGTTCTCGTCCAGCAGAAAACATCCTGCATTTGAAGGAAGCTCCTCAAGAGCAAAAGAGAATTTCAAAATCAAAAAGAACAAATTATAAATTGGGGTAGCCTGCAATATAACAGTAATTCATGTGAAGGAAATGACACCAAGTCACAGCTGGAAAGCCAATGTAAATTCTGCTTTTAGGAAGAAAAACTCCTGCTTGCTACTTCCCAGTACTGGGATGTCCAACTACAAACAAAGGATGAGCAAAAGTAGTCTGGACTCATCTGTTCCTGCT
>NW_009953964.1:8486008-8488395 GCF_000747805.2 Chaetura pelagica
GACGGGGCTTGGGAAAGTTCAATATCTCAAGCAGATATATTGAAAACTGTTTAATTAAAGTAAAGTGCTAGATCCAAGTCAAGAAAACAGGATTAAGAGCCAGGTCTCAGTGCCATGTTTAACACAGCACAGAATAGCTGCAAACATAGCAGTGCCTGCAGTGCAGGCACTGGGCAAGACCAGAAACCTAGGCACAGCATTTCAAGAGAAACAAATGGTTTTAGCAGCCCAATTCCCACTGAATGAATTGCATTTCTAAGCCTAGAAATGACTTATTTGCAAATCTTTCATCTCTGCCCCTACTATTATAAATTTTTCCCAAATCCCCACCCTCTTTGCCTAAGCTGTGGTCAATCACATTTCTTTCTCCAGAATATATTAACACAATAAGAAAAATAAAACAGTCAATGCAATTTGTTTAATTAGCTGGAGATCTTCTAACTGAGGTGATATTATAAACATTGTGCAAGAAGAATTCTTAAAATTACAGCATTTGGAGCATGCAGGTATTAGCAAGAATGTGTCTTTCCTTAGTAGCCTCCCAGTCAGGAAAGTCTGCCTGACTCAAATGATGACTTAGTGTCATGGGAATCATATTTCTTTTCGCTGTTTTATAGCCGTTCATCTTGAACTGACATTGTACAGCACTCTTCACTGCCAGTGTCAGACGGTGTATCAGCATCCAGAGCAGCCTCAGTATCTTCTGGATGAAAAGTTTCTGTGATTAACTTTAAAAATGTCAATCGTTTGCCACGTTCAGTATTCAGGCTTGTTCATCAGTTAATAATAACATTCCTGGCTGAACTGAAAATGTGTTCTGAATAAGTGCTGGGATAAGGAAAGCTTAAATATTTGACAGCAGTTAGACATGAAGCAGACTAGACTACTCATTTCTGAAATGAGGATGCAGTGATTTCAGTAGGCTTCTGCAACAGAAGAAGCTACAAGATTACAGAAACAGACCTTTTCTTCTAGTTTTTATGACAACTGCAATTCATTTCTCAGCTCTGCCCTGCAATTAAAAGGGAAAAATACCAAAAATAACTGAAGAAGCAAAAGACAAGAAAGGAAAAATAAGTTGATTCTAGCTAGTCCTCTCTTTTCCATGTGCACCATACACATTTCATTATTAGATTAGAAGCTTCTTCCAGTACCACCTCCATAGGCTTTGAAATTGCCACCATTAAAATACATCACAAAAGTTATTTTTAAATTGTGGATTATGTTAGAGGGAATCTCATTTTTTAAAACGTAATGAGGGAAAGGCATTCACTGGAGGACTGTGACAGCTGAGAGTAAAAACATTAATCAGATTCAGAGAATACAGAAAAGAAAAGAATGTGGCAATGTGTTTTTGCTCTCTCAACCTGAATCCCTTTCTCTTCCCTGACTAGTGTCAAATATGATCAATCAAATTCATTCTGCACATGCAAAAATTGAGCTTCTCCAACCCATTCAGCTCTAAAGTCACAGTGTCTCTTTATTCGCACCAAAGTCAAACTGCCACCTGCATGAAAAGGGGCTGGTTCCACACACTGGAACATAGGTGGATCTCCCAGCAAGCCACCTAACCTGATTTTCAGTAGCACACTAGTCAGTGTTTGCAACATTCATTGGCTCTTGAGGCCAAAAAAACCTAGTAAGAGATCTATGACCCTTGCAGTAGCGGAGTCTGTAGCCACAGCCCTTTCCCATGGACTTCTGGTCTGCTTTTGCTGGTTAGATGGTCTTCGACCATCTCCATTCCCCAGTGGAGACTGCCATCAGGGGACATCTGTTTTGCCTGTGCTGCTCAACATCACTGCAGTGTTTCAGCACTCTCAACAGTTTAAAATGAGAAAATGGATATCAAGCCAAACTCAGACATGAATGAAGCGCTGAACTTGAAAAATCCCCATGACTGGAAAAGGCAAGTGAACTCATGTCCTGCTCAGATGCTCAAAAGAAACACAGAAAAGAGGAAAAAAGCTCACATGTAAGAGAAAGGACAAGACCAACATTAACATGAATCGAAGATTTCTCCCACGCACAAATTCCTCATGCACTATTCACGGGTTGTGCAGCTGGGGACTGGTACACCTCCTCTAGAAAGGAAAAAAAAACATTCCACATCTTTATAGCTTCAAAACTGCAGAATCACCCTAGGGAAAAGCTTCAGGGAAGAGGCAAGTTTACAAGTTTAACAGAGCAAGAGAGTTTTGAGGGTTGATTTTTTCTTTTTTCTTTTTTTCTTTTTTTTTCTTTTTTTTTTTTTTTTCATTTTAGAGGTTGAATACTTATCCAAGGAGATGCCAGACTGAACTGGTCCAAGTTTGAAAACTGTGCTCAGTACCTATAACAAGCAGAGAAGGGGCAGGGGAAAGAGGAATTCTTAGCACAAGTTACCA
>NW_009953964.1:8488418-8506373 GCF_000747805.2 Chaetura pelagica
CAGTTCAAGCAAATGCAGCATTATTGTACTCTCAACACTGTCCTGATAAACTGAACCTTTGCAGGACTATCTCTGACCACAGCTTATTAATCCCCACCTGCCCCCACAAAGGGCACTCTGCAGCTTCTCCACACACAACCCAAGTGACATCAATAAGAACCTGTGTCAGGAGAAAGCCCTGAGCAAGAGCTCTGGCAGAAATCCAAGCTGGAAGAGACACTGACTATGCACAACTGCAAGTGAAGACAGACAGTTTTTCCCCAAAGTGATATTTTAATTCAGAAAGGAACCTTCACTAACCTCAGGAAGAGTTTATTATTATCCGTGTAGCAAATGGGACTGCAGTTGGTCTACAGAAAGCATTAGTTTCCTACGGGGCATTTTAGACTTTAAATGATGAAGGACCAGACCTAAACCAGGAGTCTGCTGGAGCTCTGCTCTTAACTTTAATTTGATTTAAGCGTGGCAAAAGGCAGGGAATGAAAGTGCAGCAATAACAAAAAGACCTCAGTGGAACACAGGGTATAGGAGGGATCTCCTCAGGCTGGGATCTACACAGTAATATCTGTCTGCACAAGATCTTTCTCCTTCTCTGGGATAGACCCCTGCAGTGGGCTGCTGAACATAGTCTTCCCTGACCGGTGGCTGGGACACGCAGCAGTTGCTCTCTCTCCAAGGAGAAAACACAATATATTGTCAGTGGAGTTGTCTAGCTGAATGACAACTGTGTGTGCAACACATCTCATGGGAAATAAATTACCTCACTCCCTAAAGGCACTCTGCTCTTTGGCCATGACATTTTCCAGTGTGTTCCCAGTCACCAGTATGACTGAACTCTCATTGAAGTGAGTTTTGCTTGCCAACAACCATCTTTGAGCAAGACCTCATCTCCACAACTCCTCCCACATACTTTATATAAGGAGAGAGCATCTCTCAGTGTGCACCAGGATGAGACTTAGCATAAGGGAAACAAAATCTTAGTTGTGGGTGCTAGCACAACAGGAGGAGCAGTAACTGGATTGGAAAAAGAAGTTCCACCATGGAACATGGGTAAGTCAAACCAGCAATGTTCTTCCAGTGCAAAATTTCTAACCTCTCAGACTGTGCCATTAAACATAAGGATGAAGTCCATGTGCACTGACTTCTAAAATGCAGTAACTCACAGGGTTAAAAAAGACTGCAAAATTGTTACAAAACCAGAGCTGAAGCACCAACCTGCCACATATCCCACATCACTTCCCTCCCAACCCCTTGCTTGAAGATCTACATTACAAAGGAGATTTCCTCGAAAGCTCTTCCTATGATGAGCTTTACTGAAGAAAGGAGGGGAATTTAAAAGAAAGATAAAAGCACTGGGATGTGGGTAAGAACAGGTCAAAAAAGCCATCATTGTACTGTTACTGGGTTCACAGGAATGTTTCATTATTAAGCATTTTTTCTTCTCTTCCCCATCCTGCACTATAGACAAATTCTTTTTCCAGAATGCTCAAAGATACCACTAATCAATTTAAAACATATGAAGAATAGTTAAAATGCCTTTTTTTTTTTTTTTCCCTCTGGTTTTTGTTGTGGGGTTTTTTTTGAGCCCTGTGCATTTTGAGAGAGAAAGCAGAGTGCTGGAGAATAGCCACCATAGGAAAATGGTCTGCTTAAAGAAATATTTTCACATAGGAAGAGAACTGTGAAGCCTTTAAGAGTCTAAAAATATTTTTATAGAACTTGTCAGGTAGGAAAAGCTAGGTGGGGTTTTTACAAAACCTGCTCTTTTAACCCAAAATGAGTGAGCTGTACCTATAGGCTCTTTAGTCATCTAATATTCTCATCAACTGACTAAAATTAAATCCACACTGATACTTACTGGCTGAAGTGGGGGCATACAGCAAAAAATGGTCCCCCCTGGGCTAACATTTTTAAATTCATTATCTTTCCTAAAGATGGCTGCTCTGCCTCCAGGGTGTTCAGTTCTCCTTTCTTTAGGACCCTGCAGTAATTCTGTTTGAGATTCCAGTCCACAAGCAGATTCCTCCTATTTCTGACCATCCCTTTCCATGATAGGCCAGAACTACAGCAAACTCACTGGCTATTCGACTCTATTCCAGTGAAGCTGAGGGAAACTTCACCAGGATTCAGCCCTCTCTGCTCTGGAGAAGGTCCAGCCAGGCATCTCATCCTCATGAAATCTGCTCAGTTCCACAAACTCATGGAGCATGCTCACTCAAAATATTGCCAAAGAATACACCCAGAGAAAGTTGTGGGATTCAAAGCTTCCCAGAATCATTGTGAATTTGGAAATGGAGTCAAGTTTTCAGCTTGTGACACGTGTTGTGACTGGAATGCCTTCCAGTTAATCATGGACCTGCATTCCTCAGCCAATGTACAGATGCTCTCCACAGAAACATCTCCTAACACCATAGACATGAAGTTCCCCATCAGCAACAGGTCTTGGCAAGCCCAAGGGTATTCACCTGGACAGCACAGCACAGAGAAGATGTCACCAACCCCTCTACTTCTCACTGTGTAGATGCATGTTAACCATGATCAACTGTAAATTGTTGAGCAAACATAAGAATAAAAACCTAACAACACGACTCCAGTGTTTGATAAACAAACTAATAAACAAAGGCTGCCAGTCAATCTGACACATGCAGACGTTCTTCCTTTGAAAGAAAATAAAATTCACAGCTTTCTACTACTTGTGTCAGAAACCAGACCAGCAAGCTCCAGGATTATCTGAGGCAAGGACATAGTAATTCAGTGCCTTTTAGTTTAGGCAGGAGGTTAGTCATTAAAATTATAATTCTAAGCACTGAAAGAGGTCCAAACTAAGCACCACACCTCTGTGTGCTGTCTAACACACAGCAGATCCTACGTATTGTCTCCTGTTTTTATCACTAAACTACTTAGCTTCATTACTCCAGGAAGTGGATGCAATTGATCCAACAGGAATTACGTCCCTTTCTTATTCAGATGATAGCTAATCAAACCAAGTTCTTTGAAGTCTATTGCAAAATTAGGGTAAATAAGATCTAGTAAGCAACACTGAAGTCACTAATCTAATATCACAGATTTTCCTACTGAGTCAATGCCAGAGCAACCACATCTATAGCCACAAGATGGTGGCACGAAGGGCCATCCAGGCATCGCAGCTCAATTCTGCCCATCACTGCCTGGGCTTCTTCTGTTCATCCAACAAGAAAAATGGGATCATTACCAAAAAAAACACTAATCCTGCAAAAAATAAACAAAAGGAACATACTCGAACACATTAGAATTTTTGCTGCAGTTTAACAGATTGAAAAAAACTAAATGGCAAGTTTTCTCAGTTGGGGAGGACTCAGATCAGCTTCAAGTCCAAAAAATTGCCATATACACTAAGAAAAAACTTTTTATGATTCAGATTATATCAGTCCAGATGAATATGCTCGCATATGGAATGGAAGCAGTAAGACATTAGAGAAAAAAATAAAAGGAAACTATAGTCAAGGAAATAAGGTTGGAAAAGGAGTTGCTTTAGTCACTGAGAAATCTATTACCAATTACAGCATCTACACAAGTTGAAATATCAATGCAAATGACACTTTAAAAAACAAACAAAAAAACCAACAAAAAACTCAAAACAACTATCAAGAACTTAGATAAAATAGTTTTTACTATTTGAAACTCAACAATCATCTCTTATTTCTATCGTATTTCCCTTTGCCATTTTGGTTTCTCACATTCATGCTGGTTTTAGATATAGCAGCATAACTGCATGGGTTATTTCTTCTTTCATTTTGCAGCTAATAATTTTATAGACTCAGGAATGGCACAGCAAAAACATTTTCTTTTAATTTGCAGAATCATAATGAGGAACGTTTCCACTTGAAACATTTAACCAGCAGTTCATAAACTAATTCATGTTTTCATTTGTGGAGAATGATACACAGGAAGAAAATATCAGCACATGTAATTTATGCCAGATACATTTTCTGAAAGATTAAAAAAAACCTGATGGACACTAAACAGTTAACATTCAAATTACACAAATTATGAAGAGCAGTGCAATGTACTTACTGAAATTAAATGTACCTGCTCTGTGGGTATAAATCCAGCACCAGCTATTCCAGCTCCCTATATTAAATTTTATTCATGAAGTTCAAACTAAGATTATGCTGATAAAGTGCCAGACTGCATCTGCACTCCCCAGCAACAATACCAATGATAATTCCTGTTGCTCCTTTGCTAAATTCAGTATCCTTATGTTCTATTGCAGCCGCACCAGACCCTTAACCTAGCCAAGTCTGTGCTGCCAGTTGGCATTACAATCCTTCCAAAAATAAACATACTTGTAGTTCTGCTATTTTGGCTCAAAAATGTCCCTTTCTCTTCAGTTTATGATCTGTCTAGTTGCTAACACACTGCCAGTTGTCCTAAGAGACCACAAAGGGTACAGACGAGCACAGAATAACTGCCACAATTGGGGTACCTCCCTCTTCTCTTTTTAAAATGCTCTTTTTGGAGATGTTTCTTCATTGCACAGATTTAACCAGAGAGTTGATGTATTTTGGAAAGCCATGTTCTGGCTCAACCAGCAATTATGAGCCCTGTAGCAGAATTGCCTGGTCCATACTGAATAGAAGACAGGGGTTCTTAAATTAGAAGACATACTGACTTCCCTCCTGATATTTAGTTTTCTGTATACCCTCTCCTACCTACAGGGTATGCAATTTTGTGCCTCTGCACTACTGCAGGTAAAATTCTTAAGAGTGCTTAGAATCACATTTTCGAAGTGCTGCTACCACAAACACTGTATAGTAGCAACCTAAGACAAGTTTCATGTAAAAAAATCTTTATCTCCCAAGCAATGAGGCAGGCAGTGATCAGTTTTATATACTGCTCATTAAACTGATAAAGTCAAATGAGGGAGAGCACAGCAGAAAGCACTTCAAATGCACCAACATGTTAAATGAAACATCCATGTTAAATGAAACAAATAACCAAACAAGCGGTGTAGAAAAGAGAAGACCAGGAAAGCACACAAGAGCCATTATCAAATGTGTAAAATTATTATGAGGAGGAAGAACAGCTGGTCCCCATGTACACCAAGGATAAAGCAAGAACAACTAGCTTAATTTATAGCAAAGGAGATACAAGTTCACTGGTAAAGAAAAGAAGGAATAAATTTATACAAGTTCACTGGTAAAGAAAAGAAGGAATGGTTTGGTCTACTTGATTTGGCATTAAGTACAGACATGCCAAGGGATTTGCTAGCCTGACTCTTATGAGTTTTCAACACGTTCAAGGAAAGATTTCTTTATTTTTTAAGCAAATTTTACTTCCCAGATGTGTTGACCACTCAGTCTAAGTTTAGAGATGATGATGATGATACTAATAGATAGCCATCTATTTTGAAACTACTGTAGTTGCAGTTTTACTTCATGTTTCAGCTGAAGATTACAAAATATGCTTTTATATAGGAAATGTGTGGTTTGAAGACAAAGTGGATAATCTGCTGCACTCTTATCTCCTACTTCTCTAGGCAGGAAATCCAGCAACTGCAGGCATCCAGATCTCCAAGGCTTGTAATATTGGCCCTATGCTAGGGGCTCACTCTTGATTGCACAGTAAAACCTCTGCCTGCACACACAATGCACAACCAGACAATGCTTGCTCAGCCAGATGGCTCTTCAAAGAGATGCAACAAGAGGTGCAAGTACGTGAAGGGATTTGTTTTTTCAAGTTTTGTGGTATCAGTGTAAATTCCAAAATAATTTTCTCTTGCATTATCTTTATTTCAATACCCCTAGTGCCTCTTCTGTCCTCTCATGTTCCAATGTTCTTCTGAGATGAGATATATGTTAATTTCTTCCCCCCCAAATCTTCTTGCCCAGTGTAAATATGTTAAAATGAAAGGAGCTATGAGATGCTAATGCTTAGCTTGCATGCAGCAGGGGATTTTTTTCAGAAAAGACAGCACGAAATACTGGGTCAAACACTTCTCCACACCTACTGCTGTTTGTTTTCAATCTAAGATGAAAGCTATTTAAAGGGGACCTCATTTCAATCATAGACATGAGCGTAATTATCTGACAACCATGAAGTTCACAATTTGTTCATTACAGATTCCAAGGCAATAATCATTTTGTTCTGAAATGATACATAATACCTAATGTTAATAAAATCCAAGGGACCCAAATGTGCCAAAACATTTGTCTTAGTTGTTGGATTGCTTTTTGGGCTTTTAATGACCTGTGTTTCCAAACACAGCTTCTTCAAAACAGATTACAGAACAACAACATCATTTTAATTTGCAGCAGTAGGTAGGTAATATATGATAATATCATCATACTGCAACTCACATATTTTACTTATTTAATAAGAAAAAGAAAGCATAGTAAGAATGCAAATATCCCACATATTTGCACCTTTTTTCCTTCCTCCAGTCCATCACAGCAGTATCTAGCCCAGAAGAGAACTCCTAGCAACATAATTTGTTGCCATTGTTTTTCCCAGAAAGAGATAATGTGTTTTTATATGGTTACAGAATTCAGCCTTAGTGAGGTCCTTAAGTAGCAAAGCACACCTTCACATGAACTGATTTACTGGCAACTCCTGGGGACTTGCAACCTAGTACTGAATAGAGGTTTTATCACTGAAATACAGACAACAAAGGGAATTACTCAGAGAAAACTTCCTCTTCCATATCACATGATACTTAAAAAAAACCCAAAAAACAAAACAAAACAAAAAAACACCAAATGCTTTTATCTGGATTGGTGAGGGGCAGGAAGGTTTAATGCAGAAGCTTTCAAGCATGGACCTCAAAATGGAAGAACTTTTTTCATAAATTCATATTCTGACTTTCTTTTGTTTCCTGTACTTATTTATCTAACCCATTAATCAACTATTAACCAATCTAAATAAACTATTCAAGCTTTAATGGTATACATTATTTAATGCAGAAAGATCTCAAAAGATAAAACCCTTCAAAAACGTGCAGTATTACAGAGACACAAAAAATTATTTGTATGAGACAAGTCCAGCCCACAACCACAAATCACATGAGCTTTTGACTTTGCAGCCAAAAAAGGTCTGAGCCATCAGAAGTCTTGGTCTTAATCCCCTTAAATTTTTTAAATAATTTAAGAGCTGTGCTTGCTTTAAGTTAATTAAGTCTTTATTTAAGCAATAAACCCTGACAAATCATTGCTAAATGTAAAGGAATGACCAGTATGCTAGACAATTTGACACTGGCAGTTTTGAGAACTGTAACTTCCCCATCACTTACTAATCCTTTCTGCAAGAAACAGAGCAGCTTCAACATCAGCCATAAAATCTTTGAGAGGGGCTTTGGGGCAGAGGGAAAAGAGTTATTTGGGGTGAATTCACATTAGTATTGTGAATTTTTAGTAACTCAGTCACTCGGAACAAGTCAGAAGCTCTTTTGACTCTGCAACATAGGATAAGCAATATGATTCCTCCTCATAAAGCCTGGATGACACAGGAGAACCCCAATCCCAACTGCATCTAGCTCTTTAGCCCAAGCAGGAGTCACAGCCAGAGCCCCAACATTTCCCAGTAGTATTGGAATGTATTCATGAATACAGATGCACTCACATGCTTAATAGGAAAAGCTGAAAATAACCATTTGAATTGCTCAATTAATAGGTCTATTTTCCCCACACATGAGCAGAGGATTTGCTTAACTCCCATTAATGTTAACAGAGTTGGACTTGCAAATCCCTACCCGAAGTAGAATACTGACATCCCTAATGCTGCACCTTTTACTGAAGTTAAAGCAGAGCAATTCACTTGATTTTAACCTCCACTCATTTTTCTCATTCTCAGGAGCTTTAACTGTAAACTTAAAAAATGATGAGCATTACCTTCAGAAAAAAAATAAAAATACTTTGTTGTCTTTTTTTTTGGTTTTTAATCAACAAGCGCAGCCATCCCAATAGACCATTTATAAACTCAGTAAGAAAACAAATCTTAATACCAAAGTATACAGATAAATCAAATGCAGCTTATAGGTCAAATTTTTTATATTAAGCCTTTTCATCCCAAAGACAACAAATATTCCAGTGGTTTCTGTGCTTACTGCCTACTGCCTCTAATGCAAAAACAAAGCTGATACTTGTAAAAGGTAGTTTATGCAACAAGAGATACCACTAAAACCTGGGGGAAAAAAAATTATGGTCCCAAACACATCAGAGTAGGCAACTCTCCTGTTGCATTTTCAGTTGTAGTTGAAGTCACCATGAAGTTCAGTATGGGCTGAGTGCCTCTCTGGCACAGACTATGGGCACTTACATAGATGTAACCAGCAGAGACAAAACCCCGAAGTCCAATTCAACCTTACCAAAACAAGACAGAACTTGTCTAATGAAAGACTTGGGACTCGATACACTCAAATGGAAAAAAACAAAAACAAAACACAAAACAAAACAAACAAAGAATAGTGGACACACACAGATGGGCAAAAATTGGTACCAATGTCATTACATGGAGAAAAACTTCCCTTGAGCATCAACGCAAGCTGTTAACTCAGTTACTGGGAAAATTAAGAGTCCAAGACACAAGCAGGAGTCTTGCATCAAGATCCAATTTGAAGTTCATCAGACATGGTGCAATGTCTTCCCATCAACATCAGGAGTGACATGCTGTTTGCTGGCAGCTTGTCATAACATTGTTTCAAATACTTGGGACTTTCATTTTTTAAAACCTCTTCTATGCTAATCACTTGTTACAGATGTTTTGAAATATTTTAACTCTTCTGGTTGGATTCAGTGAGCCAATGATGTTGTGATTTGAGGTAAACACTGAGAGTTGCAGCAGTGAACCTATCCAGGACCTTCCTATTTGTCCAGTAGCAACAGGAGATAAAGAGGCAAATTTCCATCCATCCTGGGAGTGCAGGGTGCAATGAAAGATGGAAACAATGTACAGGTAGGACAGGAGTGTCTGTTCTGGCTGTGAGTGCCTGCATCCCACAGGGAATTTCCATTCGCACAAAACCTTGTCATTTTCAGCTGACTTTTCAAACCAAGAAGAAAAGGTCAACATTTCTATATACCAGAACTTTTTAAATGTTTATTCTGAAGTATTGACATCTCCCTAACAATATCCAAACAATCTCAAACATAAATATGGCACCAAATAATAAACTCAAAACTCAAAAGGAAGTCAAGCATAACAGCAAGGCACAATGTTTAAACAGCCCCTATCAAAACACAGATTGAGCACAGCATGTGCCCACAAAACAGTTTAGCTGTCGGTGCAGCTGCAATTCACCAGAGGATCCCACTTTTTTCTTCCCCATTTCCACCCTTCCTCTGCTATTTGTCCATGGCTTGGCACCAGACTTTGTTCATAAGGCAGTGCCTGCTCAGCAGTTAAACCCCAATAGCCCTATTACACTTCCAAGTGTTGCTGATGAAGACGCTCAGATGCATTCAAAGCACAGCAGAAACCAAACCACCAAACACTGTCAGGTACCACAGAAGACAACATTTTAGACTTTTCACACAAAGCAGTATTTTTGTTTTCCAAGAAAAACTTTCAATGCTTATTAATTAATTATTCAAAATAAGGTAAGGATTTTTTATTTTATTTTATTTTCCTTTGCAAATACACCTAATCTGAGGCTGGGGAAGAAACCAATCACAACTTGACTGCATCTGTTTCAATAGAGATGATCTTCCACACTACATTTATGCTATTGCTTTCTTTATAGGGACTTCACTGCTGTCTGACTTTCTACCTTCTCTCCACAACTCCAGTGGTTAATGAATCATTCACGTGGTGAGGCTTTCTGGAAAAGTAAAGTAAGAAATCTTCTGGGTAGAGGAAATAAGTTGTTACAATAACAAGCAATTTACTATTTGAATGCTACACATACTGTATCATCTTATTTGTATTTCACAGTTAATCTCCTAGCTCACAAAAGTTTTATCGGCTTGGAGGCATGTGCTGTAGTCCCCTTTATAAAATTTTACAGTCCCTTGCTATTCTCAGGGCTTGTTTTATAGGCACAATTTGCTGCTTTAATCTCACCCAATTGTCATGTTCTAAATCACAGTGTATAAAAATGTCTTAAAAGGAGAGATGCGCTGAAGGGTAGTACTTAATTACACTTACTGCCTGATTTAAATGTTATCTGTGCTTTGCCAAGTGCCAGGCACAGAGTAACCCAGCAGTGCAAGTCTGCATAAACTGATACTAGTCATTATTGGGCTTTTAATATTAACCCTGTTCTCCTGTGCAGCATTCTGATGAAGGTGTGTTGTTCCTCCTCCTCCATTAGGCTGTGAGAAAATTAAGAAAGAAGGCTGGGGAAGCTGGTAATTAGTAGGTTCTTTCCATTCACTCTACCCTACTGTTTTATTTTTATCTGCTTGCAGAAATATTTGTCAAGATAATTTCACTGGTCATCCTTGTGAGACTAATGTGTCCTAATGAAAAAGCAGAGTGCACTGAGCAAACAGAAAGTCCTTTTGTTTGATGCTTTCTTATTCATTTTGTAGTAATGCTTCTCCAGAAGACCTTCTCTTTGCACCCCTCTCCTCCTAATTCCACCCCCTGAAAAGAAAATTAAAACTCCTACCAACTTTTCAGGCAATTAATCTTTTGGTTTCTGAATTCTTCCTCCCTTACCCAAGGAGCACATATTTGCCTCTGCACTAACTACACTAGACATGCAGTTAAAATCTCTTGCTCAGGGAAGCAGTAACACAGCTTAGCGTGCAACATATCCAAAGACTTTCTACTTCATGCTCCAAACCCTGCTCTGGCTGCACACAAAACAAATCATCACAGCATCACTTTAGTCAGATCAGGCTGAACTGAGGGATAGCAACACAGTAACCTTTTTCGTTTTGGTTCATCATATATAATGAGCCTGTGAAGGCAGGGTAAGTATTATAACTCTCACTTATCCATGCAGAAGCTTTATTTCTGGTCCATACCACCAGCACAAATTCAATTCAGGCTGTTGGGTTTTTTCTCCCTTGAGTGTGCTGTGCTCATGGTTCAGCCCTGCCAAAGTCTAGAGGGTACTAAACCACACAGTTTTGTGCCAGGCTCCCTACAAGTCAACATTATTGAGTCAGTCCCTGATACACTGCAGCTTTCTATTCACATGAAATTTCTAACTTCACATGCAGCTCAAAGAATGTCAGGGCAGCCACAGTTACACACTACTGCTCCTGAGCCACTCATACAGCAGGGTTCTGCTCATGCGACTTCAGCATTGTTGCATGCAAGATCAACTACAACATGGTCTGTTGTGGGTATATAAACCATGTATGTGCTGCTGTGACTAGTCACACGGTGCTTACACTACCTTATTTCAGCCTTTGCAAATAAGCAATTGTTTTAAGCAGCCTCCTGGCTAAAGCCTTATGCTGAGGGTGGAATAAAAAGGGAGGGAAGAAACCCAGCTCGGAATGATTAGATACTTTATCAACCAATTTTAAGCATTTTCAAAGTCCAGTGGTGCGAAATCCTAACCAGCCCTCAGCTTCACAGAGATCTGAAACAATGTAACACCTCGATGGCAGAAGCTGAACCCCCTGCCCACTCTGGCCCTAAGACCGTCTCTGAGAGCTCTCTGAGGAGAGATGTGCACAGCAACAGCTTTTCCAACTCAAGATCTGTATAATCCTAGCAAGACCCTGGTAGGATGACTGTGCTGTAAGCATTTCCCAAAGTCCAGCTGATGGATCCCTGGAAATGTACTTTCCTCTGGGCAAAACAAGAGGAAGGATATGAGGTAGCAGAAAAGCTATGGTATTGGGAAAATGCTGCTTCCAAGAACCTCATTCACTCATGTTCTCTTAAAATGAAGAGCAATATTTTCCAGACTGCTGGTCTCTGAAGCCACGTGAAGAAGTTCACATCTGTCTCAGGGGATCCAATCACACCTCAGCAGCAATTTTAATTAAAATTTTGATGACAAAAGCTTGCAGTCCTTGGCAAGTAATTGAGAGAGTTAAAAATGACACATAACTCCAAAGTGCCCAAGACCCACTGGGTTGCAAAACTATAGGCTTAGAAATAATGAGTTCCTGGCTTGGATTATGACTATAAAACATTCCCCCACGTAAAGAACCACTGCTGTGGCCACAGACTCAAATTTCTCTGGAGGCAGATCAACCTTGGCACTTCCAGGAGCAGCCACTCTTTCGGAGGGAGAAGCACATTACAGGAATTATGCAGCAAAATGCTTCACTTTTTACAGTGGTCAATCAGACTTCTCCTGGGAAGACTGGCTCCTCTGAGGTCTCACCACACTCCTCTTTCCAATGCACCTACCAAGTTTGACAATTTGGGGGCTTTTTCTCATCTCTAACAGATCCTCTTTTTTAAATTTTTCTTTTCCTAAAGTAATAGTATTACAGGATTAATTACTTAGCAAGGTCTCTGTACATTCACCTGCCTTTGAAACATCTACAAAACACAAGTGAAATTCCAGAGATAAACAAACACAAACTCCCATTTAATTAAGAGCTGTGCCTCTCTGTAGGGGGTGTCAGGGTGAGCAGATGTGGGGGGATTGCCAATTAAGATACAACTTCTTTGATAGGAAGGGTACAACCATACACAGGAGGAAAACGGAGAGGAACTTGCCATCCAAGTCATTATTTTAATTAGCTGCTCAGAAAGATTACACATTCCCCAGATCTGATGCTGCCAAAAATACTATTACTGATCCAAAATACTAAAAAGCCATCAAAACATGTTTTAAGCTGCTTGTACTGTGTTAGCACTAACACTACCTATGCTCCTCACTCATCCTATTTGTGAAAGCTGTAACACAGGGAAATAATTCTCAGGGTTAATTAGACAAAGAAACAGAGAACTCTTTGATTTAATTTCCTGTTATTGTTTGTTATTATTCACTGAACATCAGGCATTCTTCGCAAAAACTTCTGGAAAGGAATGCATAGTGTTTCTAGCCTCACTCAGTTTAAAAAATGAAAATAAAACCCATTTGCATAGCTAAAATAAATCACATGGCTGGGGATGCACTCAGAAAGCAAACCTGAAGATGACTGGTCATCTTCTGGAATCAGACTTGACATCAAAATACTTTCTGTGTGTTGACCTTTATTTTCCGTGATCCTAATGGTGATGTTGTCATTTCCTCAGCTTCATTAAAGAGCTGCAGATTAACTTTCACTTCTGTTTTGATCTGGTTTTAATGGAAATGCAAATCAGTTTTTGAATGGCTTGTTCCATGCCTTTCTATCTTTTGGGGAGGAAAAACAAGGCAGGAAACTGAGAAATGGTTTGTTTGATTTGCAGCCTGCTCAGGAATCTTGATTTTGCCTCCTTATACATTGTGCCTCAACCACAGAGGACAGAGCACTGTGTAGGGGGGAATTCTGGCATGGGAACCCAGACCTGCTTTATCTGAGCAAGATGGTTCTATCACCCAGTCCTGTCCAAACACAACAGCAGATTGGTATTTCACTGTCTTCACTCAAAATAAATGGATGTGACAGAAGACAACCTGTCTTTGTGAACAGAAGAGCAGTTCAGTTCTTGTAGGGGAATGGGATAACCAGAAATGCATTTCCTGCCTGGGCTGCAGAGGTAACCTGGGGCAGAGAAGCTGCTCCCATCTGGTTCTCTCCAGCTGGCAAATCGAAAACAACATCATGACTAAACCTCACAGTTGTACACAGCAAAACTGGCTGGACAAAAAATGCCGGTGAACAATGTAGTCTCAAAGTACTGCAGGATGTGAACTGTTGCTTTTTGGGGTTGTGTTTTTTTAAAGGAAAAATACATAATTTGAGAATGGAAAGTGGAGAAGCCACCAACTTGCTGGTTGGCAGAGATGTCAAAAAACATTATTTAGAACTATCAAAACCTTTCAAGGGTATGGCCCTCCCAAGGGCCATCCTCTCTTAACCACCCCATGAGCTACATCCTATTACCCACTCTTCAAAGCATGTTGCTCTGCTAATTATAGTCGTCCTTTTCACTTCTGGTCCAACCTGGCTCATAGCCAAAGTGTATCTTTTATTCTTGCTCCAATACTTTGCTTTAAGTTGGTTTTCCTCATTTCTATTCCCTTCCAGTACATTTTTTAATTAGTGATCAGGTTTCTTCTCAGCTTTCATTTTCCTTTACTCATCTCCTATGAGGGCTCCTTTCCAGGGCTTTCATCATGTCACCAATTTCCCATGGTCCTGGCCCACTTCAGGTTCATCTTTCTCAAGAGAGAGCGACTATAAACAGCAGCACTATTCCAGTGGAAACACCACCAGAAAAGCTTGACCTGATCCATTATCTACCTCTGACCTTAAAGAGATTCATTTTAGCAAGTGCTCACAGACCAGCTGACAGATCTTGTTGCTTTTAACTGCAGAGCTCCCAGCCTACAGGACAAAATCCTTACATGTTCTTCAGCACATGACCTTACCCTCTGTCTTTAATTACCAAGAGGTCACTTTTTCAAAGCACAAGCAACTGCATAAACCACTGTCATTACAGATTAAAAAAAAAACAAACCCAACAAAACAAAAAACCTTAAGAACAAAAGCCTTTATGTCCTATTAAAAAAAATAAAAAATAAAATAAATTAAAAAAAAAGAAGAAAGAAAAGAAGAGAGATCATTCCACCTCTCTGCTTTTCTAGCTACACCACCAGTGCACAATACTGGTACTGTACTTATAAAATACACTACAGCTGGAACAGCTTCACAGTATTACCACACTCAGCCACTAATCCCGATCTGAATAAAATGCATGAAAAAGTAAAGGAATTAAGCATATTTAGTTTATGAATGAAAAGGTAAAGAGGGAACCTAATTACAGTTAATTAATTCCTGCACACAGAAATAACATCTACTACTACAGGGCTCCCTCATCTAGCACAGTTCCAGTATCTGGAAATAAAAGCCATATCCACTAAGGTTCAAAATGGCAACAAGATGCAATTTTTCAATAAAGAGGAAGGTGCTTCTATCTTTGGTTTCCTTAGGCAGAGCTTCCATCACTTGAAACCACTATCCATATCCATTGTCACTAACTAATCTTGGATAATTCTCAAAAATAAAAAATAAATGGAGGAGGAGGGAAAATGTTTTCAAAGATGCAAAGGATAGAGAAGAGGTGAAGAATCAATCGAATCTAGGCAGCTAATTTAAGCATCTAACTAAGGAACCTCAACTCCTCACATACTCACATGAGAGAATCAGGCTCTTGAGAGCTTTCAATCACCCTATGAAGGCTCTAGTGGCTGTATGTGGCCTTGAGGGTCCCAAATTAGATCCTGAACTTGGATGTGAATATAACTATTGGCCATCTTATTTTCTGTTAACACTACAGGAATTGGGACACTTAATATTGCTTTTACTTATTTATATTTTCTTTTGCTTAACAACTATGTGATGTCTCTGATGCAGGAATTAAAAAAAAAGTAATCATTTCTCCTTCAAAAATTATAACAGTAGTTCTCTCTCTTTTTAGAAGAAAGAGATACGGCAAGTAAAGTACAAGATACTCTGAACATCTACAAGCTACAGGCAAAATTCACTATCTGCAACACACTATATTGATACACTTGATATTTCAGCCTCTAAAATTTATATAGATATAGAAATAGACACATCTTTGTCATAAACATGGACAAAGAAAACTTCATGGCACCACCAAAGTTGTTTTAAAAAATGTTATTGATGCAAATCACATTGATGATTGGTTTATTTTTTTTTCTGCAGACAGATTTTGTAATTCCTTGTTTCTCTCCTTGGCACATTTATCCTTTGAAACAATGCATCCATTACTGTGCAGCTTCACAAACTAGCAAACACCAAATTCTTGCCTCTTTCCTGCTAAAAAAAACTCTCTTAAACACAGTAGTTCTTGAAAAACAGTATTAAAGTGACTGAACTTGCACATAACTCTCACTGGACTTTATCTGGCACAGTATATTGTCAGAAAGCAGAAAAAGCAGGTTGGTCTCACATTATCTGTAATAAGACAGACAGTCCTTCATTTTAACAAGGTACCACTGCCAATATCAGCCCTGCTGTGTAAAACCTGATGCAATGATTTTGTTATTTATACAAGTGCAATGAAGCCCAGCAAGATCAGATGCGATCGAAGGCACCTTCCAGCAGCTGGCACATGGCATATACTCATGCAACATCTCTGATAAACCTACACATTGCACCAAGGTGGCTACCAGGGCTCTGTCCCTGCCCTGCAAGAGCTGGGCAGTGCTGCCCAGGAACAAGCAAACACACACAAGGCTGCTCAGCCCTGCAAACCCATTTCTGAGCAGGAAATCAAGACATTTCAACAATGGGAATAAGAGTTCAGTGATTTCTTCCCAGGAAAATGTTTAAATTTTTCTATCTGCCATCACACGGCTGATGCAGTGAAGCTGGATCACTTCTTCATACAAAGAAATGCCAGTGTTTCTGGGACCTATCCCTCTCCCAAGTCACTGCAGCAGCAGCAAAGGTTAAGCACCATGAATTGACTCAACAAGCAACCACACAAACCTGAAGTGAGCTCTCAGTCTCCATGAACAGAGCAAGATATCAATTCTCTTTGCTCTCAGCTTCCAGACAGCTCTGGACCTCCTCAACAGCAGGTGAGTTGCCTACCGTTGTTTCCCTGAAATGTGTTTCTAACCAACCTCACTGAAGAATGTGTCACATGCTTCAGGCTTTATTTCCATCTGCATTAGTATTTCCACCCCTTACTACAAAAGACCAACCAAACTAGTGGTCATCTGTACTGGGGATTGGGAATTACAGCATGAGGACAAACAATCAGCTCTGGAATGAAATGGAGCAAACACTGGCTAACCAGAGGGATAAAAAGTGTGCTGACAATTGCATCTGTATCTTCATGTGATCCATGATGGATTCTTGTTAACTTTCTTCCCAGCTGGCTGCCTTTGGGGGTTCATTTAAAACAAACCCATAACTCTCTCTAAGGTGCTGAGGAAAAGCAGGAGTGCAAACATGAGAAAGCTCAAGCAACTTAGTAAGAGATGTGTAGAGGAAAAAAATAAATTATATTTTGTTGCTACTAGTCTAGGGCATCTGTGATTGGAAAGATGCTCCACAGAGCTGCCACCCATTTTGGATAAAACCAGGCTTGAATTTCAGGTGCTGTAAGACATGATGAGCAATGTTACTAGGCTGCTTGAGCTGCACCAACAGTGTGATCTGCCACAGTGAGGGGTGACCAGAGCAATGTCTCAGTTTCAGGGCACAAGGACACAACTTGGACAGCTCACTTTGGGAAACTCTAGTCCTGCCATCAAGAGCAATGTCACAGAACATGTTGACTTACTGACATAATCAGGGCTCTGCCTTCGTGAGACCAAGTAACTGTGGAAATTTTATTTCTTTCAGCTGCCATCCTCCCAAGACAGCTCACAACTCAGATGACAGCTGCTCCATGAAAAACAAAAGCTGGTTCACTTCTAACTGCAGGTGTGCAACTGAGGCACAGCAAATCCCAGAAATAAGGGAAGAGTAACAGAATTAAGTGACACCATCATCTAATTTTAATTGAAGCCATCCACTGAGACTAGCTGTTTCACATTTACCAGAAGATTTTGATGCTGTTATGTGAGACTCTCAAAATATTTGCTAACTACCAAAAGAGGTAACCCAAGCCTCATCTCTAAGAGTACAGCATGTACTTCCACAGCAAATGCCCCTTTTTAATGCAATGTCACCATTGTGGACCAGTGAGGAAATTATTGATGAGACAAAATTTGGAGTCTGTGCTGATTTACAGATGGTCCTGATGGTCCTGTAACCTGTGGACAAGACTTTCCCCACCCTTCAGTGAACACCATCACAATTTAGTGACTAAATGCTTTCAGCTGCTACAGCAGAGATGTTTGATAGCTCTATCAGCCTTGGCACATAAGGTCGCAAGGAACATGTACCCATCACAACCTGCTGCTACTAGCCAAAAGGAAGGAGTCAGGAA
>NW_009953964.1:8506530-8516312 GCF_000747805.2 Chaetura pelagica
CATTGCTTTTCATTATAAGACTTGACATATATATATATATATATATATATTCCTGATTCTCCTGCTGAGAACATAGATAAGCTTCTAACATCAAATTTTCCATAAAAGAGAGTTACAATACAAGGCTAGTGACAAATACTGGCATCAGAAGCCTGCAGTACTAGTATTCTGTTAGAGTTTTGTAGAGCAATGAACAAAGATATAGAGAGCAAATTAAAAGTATCTTCTCCTCCCAACTTGTAAGTTTTATTTCTGGAACCTTAAAAACCTGAAACACGCATTAAAAGCTCTTTTGCTGGACATGCAAATAGGCCTGTGCCTTGATGCTTCTATATACAAGAATGGCTTTAAACTGTAATACGTTTGGTTTCAGTCAACATGAGTTCTACTGTTCAATTTGTTCCTCACAATAAATATATGAAAGCTTATTACCATTGATGAATCCTCATCTTGTACACCTCAGGGCACAGCTTTGAGAATTTCCATGGTGAAATTCAGCAGTGTCTTGCAGTGCAACACGACAACATCGGTGACATGTCAGTGATAGGCTACACATCTTCATCACTTCTAATCTGACCCCACCACTCTGAACAAAGCTGTAACACTGCAGTTCAGAGTAGGACAAAAAAAATACCCTACAATATCCACAAAATCTTATTTAAAACATATCCAGCTTCTTCCACTGGCTTTCCACAGTTAAGCATTTCATTAGAAAGTCAAATGTGCCAACATATAGACCACTCAGTTTAACATCAATACAGGAAAAATTGATATAAAATATAATAAAGAATAGAAGCAGCAGGTGTACTCAGGAAGAGCAGAGGTTTTGCTGACAGCAGTCATGCACAACAGATCTGCTAGACTTCCTTGAAGGAGTTAACAAGCACATTTATAAAGTGGCATGGTATATGCATGGACATGCATGTAGCTACTTCAGGACGTGTGGCTTTTCCCAAATCCTTCAGAGAATCTCAAAGAATCTTAAAAAAAAGCCTTAAAAAAAGGTGTGCTGTAGTGGGATAGAAAGGAAGGTCCTCTTAAGGATTAACAACTAGACAAACACACAGAAATAAAGGGAAGAGTGAAGAATCATTTGTCCCAATGGTGGGAGGCCGTTAACACATCATCACAGCATCTGAGACCTGTACTATTCCATAGACACATCACTGGTCAAAGGCAGCTGGAATGAGGTAATGAAGTGCCAAACTTCACTGACAAAACAGAATGATTAAGAGTAGGCAGAATTATAACTGGCATGAAAGCTGCAGAAGAGTCTCAAGACACTGTGACTGGACAGCAAAGTGACAGAGTAAATTAAATGTTAATAAAGGCAAAATACTGCACTGAAAAAAAAAAGGAGTGCAATTGTCCACAGACTGACAGGCTCCAAATTAACCATTGTAATGCAGAAAAGAGATGGAGTCATTACAAACAGTTTTCAGGAAACCTGAGCTCAGCAGCAACCAAAAAACTGCAACTTAAAACTGCTTATCTTTCTGGTTATCTCATCTTTAAAAGAAAATGTACAAAGACATGCAACTGTCTTGCCTCCCTCCTCCAAGCTCTTAAATGCAACATTTTTCTATTTCTGACTCAACTATAATATTTTCCATGTTAGTAATAAGATAACTGTTAAATATGATACTTAAAATTGTTGACCTCTGACTTCAGAAAGCTCTTACTGGAAACACCTCTAAGCTGAAAACATTATTACTGTAACACCCAGGAATTTGTGTGTAGGTGCTTTTTGTCTAAACCAATAGATAAAATGCTCACCTTCAACACTATTTTCAAAACATGAAATGATAGAATATAACAGCACATGACATCACAATGCACAAGGGTCCACACCACAACTGTCCAAGAGATACTACCTTTGGAAGAGGAGTTTAGAAGACCCTGTTGCTCATCAGCTGAAAAGCTCAGCTGTCGAAGTTAGAAAGAAGAAAGGAGAACAAAGAGAACAGGATAAAAGAATTACATCTAACAGATTTGTTTTTCAGCCAATTCAACCAATACAACAAATCTTTTATTCACACCTACAAAAATCATCATCTGTTGGTAATTAATTACTGCATGCTTGACTCTGTTCCCAGTGTTTTCACTGACACCAGTGGCAGTAGGGATTGGCCTCTTCCCTGTTAGCTAACTCAAACCTATAATGTGCTCTTGAATATCTCATTCAGATCCAATATCTCCTTTTCTGGGACAGTGTAAAATAATTGACTCATCATCAAAGCCCTGCAGTTTCACCATTACCTCCCCAAATGAATCATACTTCAGTACGTGCAAGGCAAGCCTTTTGAGGCACACACTGTTAAGAAGGAACAGATGAAAGTGGATTTCCCATTGCCCATTCTGAAACGGTAATATAGCTATGACTTTCTACAAAATGCTAGTGCAAGCTCTGTGAGCCAAACTCTAAAATAATTCAGCTATTCGGGACCAACATGTAAGCAGAAAACTGAGCTATACTCTGTAAGGGCTATCAATCTTCTTTGGCCTTCCTGAAAGAGTATAAAAAGTAGTCAGTTAAATAAGGTATAATTCTTGCTTTGAAGTTTAGTTTGAATTCACTTCTTTGAGAAGTCATGTATGCTAAGAGATTAAATTTGGAAGTTGAAATATCTGTAAACTTGATAACGTAAAAGTGCTAAAATTCAAGGTTAACATTTCCCTTAGCATGCCAGTAACAACAGTGAATTCTTTCCTCCTTCAGACAGACAGCATAAGGTAGAGAATCCATTTACATCCCATTTATATCCATAAAATAAGTTGCAAGAGGAGCAAGGCTGCCCATGCTGACACTACAAAAAAAAAAAAAAAAAGTTTATGCTGCCTGCACAAACAATTTTTCAAGCGATAATTCAAACATATAAACAGAGATTTACAGGCTATTTTTTAAGTCATGGAAAGGCTCTCACACCCCAGGCCATGGCTATGAATCTTGTACATATACATGGACAACTCTCAGCATAGCTTAAGCTGCACATCTCAGCCCTGCTCTTTGAATCTCACACTTGCAACAGCACAAAATTCAGAATAAAATCTGTTGCAATGCACAGGTTTGAAAGACTTCAAAAAGTTACTGGAGCAAGACAAACTGCACAAGATTCTTCTTTAAGAAGGCAGGCTAGTAGCAGGCCAATAGCTCGAACCAGCTCTCGTTTAATTAGCTATTTGCTATGCATAGGAGAGGCTGTAGGAAGTGCCCAGTGCTGCATCCTCATTCGTGCTCTGCTGCCATCCGTACAGCAGCAATTCAGTCCTGAGTACAACAGAGCTCATTACCAGCAGAGAGGAACGCTCTTTAGGTGAGAGGTGTTTCTCTCCTGCTGTTAACAGCACCAGCTCAATCACCCCCACTGCCTGCTCCTAGCAGAACTCAGCTGGTACCTGAAGGAGATCAAGGCATCTTGTGTGCCTGGAAGGATCTGGCAGGGCAGGGCTGGATGCAAGGATGGAGATTGGTCTCTAACAGGGATGGAAATGCAAACTCTTCATAACAGGTTTGCAGGGCAGGTAAGAATTTGAAAGCAAATTCAGGACTGGCTCTGGTTTGAATTAGTTTTTACAAGCCAGTGCAGAAGATGGCAGAGCCTTCCTAGGAGGCTGACTCTTATCCCTGGCTCACAGGTACCTCTAGACAATGCTCTTTTTACTTTCCGAGTAGCACATCCCACATTCGCCAATTGGGCACAATTCCTTGTCTAAAAGGGGGTTAAGACCCTTACAGTCAATCCTGTGCAGATTCTTGGCTCTTGTTTTAAAAGAACACTTCCATTTATTTAGAAAACCTCCAGTGCAGAGTTGGGCTGTGCCTTGGATCAAGCAGGGGGGGAGCGTTTGTAGCCCCACTTCACCTGAAGTGCCTCATGCTACCAGGGAGAGTAGCTTGATCTGCTCTACCTACTGAAAGCCTCAGTAAATGGCACCTCATTGATTTAGGTGCTGTAAGAGCCCTGCTCTGAAGAACACAGCCCTGAAGCCAACCACATCACCTACAGGCAGCAGATGGGGAACGAGCCAGGTCTCCAAAACACTGCCTTGTTCAATCCAATTGCCAGAACTTCCCATCATTTTTTTCCCTTCATGCTTCTAATCTTGCTTTTATCTGGAAGCATTTTAACAGCTGTTTTCTTATCACATTAACCTGACATCCTTGACAGAAAAACAAATGTCTAATTCTCCTGGATTTCTGCACAGTATGTTACAGGGGAGCAAATCTCTATTGAATCATATTATCTGTTTGCCTGAGCACAGGTTTTGCTCTTTAACCAAATACTTTTTCTATCTTCAAAAGAATATCTACTGAGAAGAAATCTCAATGACAATCTTTTGCTCAAACTTTGTCCTCAAAAAATAGCAGGCCAGCCCTCCAGCTAGAGGCACAGTGCCAGGAAAGTCAATGGAGCTGTGACAATTTACTGCAGCTAAAGATCTGGCCTGGAGATGAGTCATGTGGATTATCTGCCGCTTGAATTTCAACTAATTCAAGGGGTTTGGTTTTGGTTTTGCTTTCTTTGTTTTGTCTATCTCTCGATGTGCAGTAAAGCTTCAGGCACTAAAGGCCATTTCCAACACGTCTTCCTAAATATTTAGGAAATCTCCTGAATATTTAGGAAACACTTGGATCTATGAGATTTTTCAGGTGTGCTGCTTCTTGGACACATCTTTTCCATCACAGCCACCTACTCTGCCATTTGAAATAGTCCATTAACCTACAGATTGAGGCAGCTATTTTTGATGGAGAGGTGAAAAATCACAGCTTAGCTCTGAACTTTAAAACAAGAAGGAAGGGGGGGGGGCGGAAATTCAAGCAGGGAGAGAGGCTTTGGGAGTCCTCTCTCCACAGTCAGTCAGAGCTCTGGTTGCTGGTGGGCTTGGGTGCCTCGTGCGATACGGTCTGTTCTCCCTCTACTGAGCAATCCAAGCACTACAGAGAATGAAAGAGCTGCCTTGCAGCAAGAGGTCCTTGAGTCGTGTCAGTATTGCAAGGGAACAAATCTTGAATTCCCACTAGAAAAAAAGGGGAAAGCAGCCATGGAAATCTGCTCAGCCCCACGCTCCCAGCCCGCCCGCTGGGATGTGCACCATGCCAGGTTGTAGCTGCCAACCACCCAAGCTTAGTTCCTGTTGAGCACAGGTCTGCAGAGCAGTAACTGGGCTGATGCAAATCCCCACAGTGCTAGTATCTGCTCACGTGGTGAAACTAGTACATCAGCTGGTGACAGTCTCCAATGTCAGCTATAAACCAGGTAAACCTCCAGAGAAGTCTAGGTGATCCTAGCAGATCCTAGCTCATCCCAGCAGTGGACAACATATCCCTGGATGTGGTCCCAGGATCACTCTTCTGCACTCACAACAGTTATCCAGCACCCAACCTGACCAATGCTATTGTTCTCTTGGCAATAAGAAGGCAAAGAATGGGAATATTACCATAACCCAATACTACCAGCTTACCAGGAGCTTTCTGTGCTGCACCAGATTCTTGAAACAATCATTACATCACAAACAAAAATAATAAACCCTAGTGTCCCTATCAGATTCTCTGACTAAACTGAGTGGCGATGTTGAGATTTTACAGTTTTCGCTTCCATGAGGAACCAGTATTGTCCTTTGCTAAGCAGAGGGCCAGATAATCACCCTGGTGCTCCATTGTTAGTGAAAAGCAAGATCTCTCGTTTTTTAAAAGCTAAAAAAGCCCAAACCAACCACACATCCATTTTCACTAGCTCTACTCACATTCAACAGCTAAAAATATGTCAGAAATCAAGAGGCAAGGGGGGCAGGGGGAAAGGAAAAAGAAGAGGCCTGAGACTAGGATGGCAAGATTTCAAGCATTACTCAGTGCCCAATAGTGTCAAGGGGATCCTTTAGAACCATTTCACAAGGAGCCAGATACAACCCACATGCAGGTGAGTTGTTACTGAGCACAGCTGATGGAGGAAGAGGGGAAGAATGTGCAAAATTCACAGGGAAGATGCACAAATACATAAGTCATAGCAGCTCTTGATCAGTAGGCTGGGAAAAGCATTGCTTTGTTTCTTTTCAGCATTTAGCCCCAAACTGAATAAATAAACGATGTTGAGATTTTACAGTTTTCGCTTCCATGAGGAACCAGTATTGTCCTTTGCTAAGCAGAGGGCCAGATAATCACCCTGGTGCTCCATTGTTAGTGAAAAGCAAGATCTCTCGTTTTTTAAAAGCTAAAAAAGCCCAAACCAACCACACATCCATTTTCACTAGCTCTACTCACATTCAACAGCTAAAAATATGTCAGAAATCAAGAGGCAAGGGGGGCAGGGGGAAAGGAAAAAGAAGAGGCCTGAGACTAGGATGGCAAGATTTCAAGCATTACTCAGTGCCCAATAGTGTCAAGGGGATCCTTTAGAACCATTTCACAAGGAGCCAGATACAACCCACATGCAGGTGAGTTGTTACTGAGCACAGCTGATGGAGGAAGAGGGGAAGAATGTGCAAAATTCACAGGGAAGATGCACAAATACATAAGTCATAGCAGCTCTTGATCAGTAGGCTGGGAAAAGCATTGCTTTGTTTCTTTTCAGCATTTAGCCCCAAACTGAATAAATAAATAAATAAATGCCAGCTTTCCCACAGATCTATCTTAAACCTGGGGTTGGGGGGGGGGAGGGTGGAGAGGAAATATAGTTAGAATCTGAGATTTTTCAAGGTTATTTAAAAAGATATTGCAAAATCTTCACTGTATTAGTAACCTGCTGCCCACCCCCCCCCCCACCCTAAAAAATGGTTTTTCACATAACCCAGACAAACCAGGCATATTCAGCAAAAATCTCTTATTAAAATCAATGAGAGACAAGCTGTTTGCTGCAGGTAGTGCTGAAAGCTGCAGATGCAATGCAGAAAGTTGTTAAGCTTTCACTCCAGATGCAAAATTTCAAACATTTGCAGTTACCTCATAAATCAAAGCTTTTGATGAAGCTACACCTCAAGTGCTATCTTGCCAAAACCTCTGCAAAAAGCATGGAGATAGTTGTTAATTTTTTTTCTGACAATCATTCAGAAAATATTTCCTGGGTAGGGAAGTATGGGCTGGCACAAAACCTTCCCCTGTTAGGGTTCTGGGGATAGATGGTACCAAGGAGTATCTGCTGGTGGTCAGAGACAAACGGACTCTGAGGTGCTAGTGTGTGTGAGCTTTCAGACTGAGATACTTTCCACTTCAAGCACACCTAAGGGACACTCAATGTAAACCAATAACAGAGGCTGGGATTCTCACAAAAAAAATAAAAGGAGTAGCCAATGGAGAAAGTTAATTTTTCACCCAGAGAGCTGCAGTGTTAGAAGATTGCCCTGGAGGCTCTAATCAATGCAAGTGAATCTTTTATATATTTCTCCAGCATTCCCAAAATAAGTCAATAAGACAGCAGCACTTTCTCAGCACAGAGTGACCATTTCCCAGCAAGCGCAAGTTCAAGTCTTTATCAAAAGAACTAAAGAAATGCATTATGATTTCAAAGAAAAATAGCAAGCAAGGAGCCAGAAGCAGCAGGATAACTTTACAAGGCATGGTGAGATTTCAGAACTTTTTTTTTACTTCTTCTATTCTTGAGGATGACTAGAAGCAAATTAAGACTAGCCTACCCTGACATGGCTGGTACACAGAAATACCTGAAGTTCCTCTGGCCCTTAAAAACAGCAAAACATTTGGAAAGTGCCCATCACCATCAGACACTATCTAAAGGCATTTCTAGATCCAGAACCTCCTCTTCGGTAGGGAAAACACATCTACTTGTTCATCTGCTTCATCACAGAGAACAAAAAGTTCTCCATGCACTCAAGCAACTTCTATTGCACCCACCTAATAATCACCTGGAGAATCCATGCATGCAGATCGTCTCACGTGTCACCTTAAATAAAGGGCAACAGACCACATTATGTGACACTCCTCTATAGCATTATGAACACTTGAATAAATGGCCCTGTCTAGGGGTTTGCAAACAGACTCCCTCAACCAAATAAAATGCAGACAATGAACTTTCTCAAGTCATGAGTCAATTTACAAACCCACCTTCAGCTGGAGCCTGGATAACCTGTTTCTCTGAGCATTAAAAAAAAAAAAAAAAAAGAAGCCCCCCATAATTTTGTCTTTGTAATACACAAAAGAGATGCCACTTAAGTTTTACAAGCTGTAGGCAAAATTAGCTATTCTAAGTTACCTGCAAAAGCAAAGGGTTGCAAAAGAAAAAACATCAGGGGTATATCATCCATAATTCTTCAAATTAAGTGTTAGAAGTTTCCAGAAGACATAATCAAGATCCTCAGTGAACTCCAACACAGGAGTGTCAAGGACTTCAAGGGGAAAAGTCAACAGTCATTTTTCAGTGGCAACCAGAATGCTGCAACAGCTGTACTTAGCATTAATTAAAGGGTTTAGAAGCAAAGTTCATGCACGGTATTACTGAGAGGTGATGCTCTCAAAAGAGCTTTTACTATTAGGAATCTTGTTTGGCTTGTTTCAAAATGATAACCCTTATTTTTCCATTTATTTGTATAATTCTTTTCCTCAGACTGGCATTCAAACATAGTTCTCAGGATAAAGAAAAAAAGTCTGAAACACAGGAGTGGGTTCTCAACAGATATACATCAACATAAGAAGTCAGTGGAATTATGTTAATTCACACCAAATGAAACATAATCAAGATTTCCCTCCTTCAAGATGAAGTTGGGACAATTATGGTCATTTATAGCAGATGCTACTCCTCAAAGCACAGGGCACAAAGCTTGTTCCCATGCCTTGTTCCCATGTGGAATGTCACAGAGCAAATAGATGTGTTAGCAGAAGGAGGACACAGCCCAGCACACTAATGTAGTACCATCACTGTCTGACCTGTTCTGCCCAGCACACAATTGAGAGTTGTTCATTTTTCTTTTCAAGGAGATGCTATGCAAGTGTTGATTTAATGGTTCCTTTATCATTCCCTCTGAATATTAAGCAATTCATTTTGACTTAATTTGGACAATTCAATTACACCCATCCTTTCGCCCCTTGAAAAACATGAATTACTGTCTAGGGAGAGGCTGTGTTAAAAGTCGACTCAACAGTAAGCACTGTATCCATGGACTTTATACCCTTCTGTAGTCTGATGCTTATTTCTATCTGAGTTGGGGGTTTTTTGCCTTTTACATATTATACCTGAAGTTTACAAATACTAAAGCAAAGACAGTTTAAAAACATTCTTAATGCCATAGACCAAAAAGTATTTTCTGCAGTTTTAGCTACTCCCTAAGACCACCAGAAAATTAAGTGCATTGTCAATACAACCAACAAGCCTGTGCAATTCTGTAATACTTGGGGAAAGGCTCTTCTCATTGAAAATCCATTACTCTTCTTAGAAAGTTCTCCCCAGAGGAAAATAATAATAATCAATGCAGGAAGCACTTAAGCTCTAGCCTCTCCTGTAAGCAGTACCTCATACCCAGAAGTTTGCATCTCCAAGAGCTCCCACGGCGAAGCACAAACCCCGCTGCGGAGCGGGGGTTCAGCTCAGCACGGTCCGGGATCTGCGGGCGGCACCGACCCGGGGTGGGGGCTCCGAAGGACAGACCCGGCGTGGGGACAGACCCGGCGTGGGGACAGACGCCCATACACGTCCCACAGGAGCCGCGGCACCTGTTGCCTCCCACCCCCCGCTACCCGCCCGGGCAATCCAGTCGCATCCCTTGCCCGACCGGGCGTTCCCACATCTTTTTTTTTTTTTTGATTCAGCCAAATTTCTGCCTCTTTTCACCTTCTGCTC
>NW_009953964.1:8517170-8523941 GCF_000747805.2 Chaetura pelagica
CCATTCCCTCCTATTTTCCCGCCTTTCCCCTCCCTTTTTCCACCACCTCTCTCCTTTCCCCCACATTTCTTCTCTCTCCTTTTAATTTTATTTTTTTTCCCCCTTCTTCCCCATCCCTCTCCCTGCCAAAGCCTTTTAGCAAAGCAGACTGTGGCCGGCAGCCAAGCGGCCTCTTTCTCCCAGGAGCTGGCCAGGGGCTGGGGGAAGCGGATGGGCTGGGAGACAACAGGCTGCAGCAGCAGCCGCCGTGTGGAGCACACACACCCCGTTTTCCACTCCTTCCACCCCGACACCTGTCCAGACCCGACCCGGGCACGGCTGGCACAGGAGGGCACTTCCAGGGCCATCATTCCCTGCCGACCAGAAATGGTTAAAATAAACCAATGCAGTTTTCCCAGAGGATCCAGGAAAAGTCAGGGAAGCATGGTTTACTGCTCATTTAATCCCGAGCAGCCCACTCCGCTTCTGAGATTAAACGAGCACCCTCAACAGCCCAGCCCTTAGGTCTAGATGGTCCCTGGAAAGCTCAACCAGGCACTCAGCTGCCCAGCATGTTGTGCAAAGGCTTCAGTAGCGACATGGCCCATTTTCCCTTTGAGTTCCACATGTTGGAGATCAATGGAAATGGGTTTTTTCTACTTTAAAAAGTTGGTTGTTTTGTCACTACTTGCAAATGCCTTGGTTTTACCAGATGGCAGTGAGTGCTTCCACATTCTATTCTGGAGCTAAGGATCAAGATAGAAAGTTGAAAGAGTTTGCAGTAAGCCCAGTAGCTATTGAGTGCCAGGACAGGTTGTACTTATATTCATGGAGAACTTGTTCATCACATGCCTGCTTGTTGCTCTTCTCTTCTCTCTGTGAGCCCTGGCCCCTTAAAATTCTGATAATATGCCAGGTTTTAGTTATTCAGAGGTCTGTAAAATCAGTACCCAGCTAAATTACACTAAGCAAGGGGTACAGTTAAAAAAATAACTCCTAAACTGAAGATGCTATCTTGTTTCAGATCTCTTCCCCTCTCTCCAGGTTATGGACTTTGGGATTTTCTTATCTGAAGAAGAGGAATGATTTCTGATGAACCCTAGAACAACTTAACCAGACGTGTGGACACATAAATCAGAAGGCTTGCCTCTGGCAATTTAGTTGAGTTGTTACTACCAGACAATAAAATTAATCACTGGCAGAATATAAATTGGATTCAAGAGTTTGTTGGTTGGTTTTTTTTGCTTTGTGATTCACCAGTTGCTACTGTGCCACTGAACCTCACTGTCACTATAGCAGCAGCAGATAAAACTAAAGGAAATATGAAAAAAACCCCACTGATTTAATAGCAAGAATTTTCTTTTTTTCCATCTCAGTACCACACAGTTTGAAGGCCTAATGAAGTTGTTTTCTTGCTCATCTAAAAAGCTTTCAGATGATGACAAATGCTTTTGACCAGTACATGGGAAGTGCACGAAGGTCCTTCCTTATACACACACCTCTATAGCTCTTGTCAGTTATATGGTAAATTTCAGTGTTCATCTCATCTCCTGCTACTACAAAGTGCAAGTACTGAAGAAATTTGACACACCAAAAGAAAACAAAAGCAGGTCAGAAAAACTGGGAAGTATCAAATACCATACATTTCATCAAGCCAGGTCAGCAACAAATGTAACCTATTGCTCTTCATTTTCTGATATTATTTTGATGTTTAATTCTTTCCTCCTGCAAATTCATGGGAGTTTTTGTCCCTCTTCCACTGATTTACACTGTGCACTCGATCCAGCTGGCTAGCAGTGGCAGGGATTGCTAATTCCATTTAGTTACTGGAAAAAGCAATGAAAGCAAGTATGTTTCCCTAAGGCCCCAGCCCAGAGTGATTAAAAACCATGACTAACAAATGTATTTCGTTAAAATCAGTCTTAAGTTTCGTCTCTTCCCCACAGAAAAATAAAAGTTAAAAAAGAGTATACCAGACAAGCTCTAATATAAATGGAGTTTCCCAGTCATCTCAAATCTATCCTCAAGCTGGGGTAAGAGTGACAGCCTTCACACCAGGAGTGGGCAAACCCTAATGACATTTCAGACGTGCCACAAACACAGGAATGCTGTATGGTCATAGCTGAGATTGTCTGAAGTTATGGGGTCAGTGACAGCAGCAGCTGCTGCTCCTGACCTCAAGGGAATCACAGTTCTGGTTAACATAAGCTCTTGACCTCCCATTTCTCACTGGGACTTACTGGGATGTGAGCTGCCCTTCAAGCTTCTGCAATGGGTTCCAGGGCTGTACTAGCTAGAGGCAGGAGTGTGCTGCTGAGGCAGAGGGAAAGGCAGCACAAAGACTAAGTAACTTTTCCTGTTAGGAGTGTCTCTATTTTTTTCCCTGCCTTTAGAAATGAACAGCTGCTGCTCAGGTTTGCCAGCACTCAGCGCTCAAAAACTGTGAATGAGAGATTCAGAAATAGGATGATTGTCTGTAAAACTGTAAACCAGTCTGATGCTGGGGATATAAAGAAAAAAAAAAGAAAAAAGCCTCTTTTTATTTGGCTTGTGATTACTAAGTCTGCAGGGATCCATTTTTTTCCAAGCTTTTCCTTAGTTTGTGAGAAAAAGAAAAGCAGAGATCCACTCACTCTCTCTCTTTTTTTTTAGATTTTTTTTTTTTTTTTTTTGAATTCAAAAACTGTGAATGAGAGATTCAGAAATAGGATGATTGTCTGTAAAACTGTAAACCAGTCTGATGCTGGGGATATAAAGAAAAAAAAAAGAAAAAAGCCTCTTTTTATTTGGCTTGTGATTACTAAGTCTGCAGGGATCCATTTTTTTCCAAGCTTTTCCTTAGTTTGTGAGAAAAAGAAAAGCAGAGATCCACTCACTCTCTCTTTTTTTTTTTAGATTTTTTTTTTTTTTTTTATGAATGCTGGGATTCTAAAATAATCAACAAATTCCAGGAGCTGATGCTTCAAGATAAAAAATAAAACAAGTATACCATGTTGCAAAGTACACAATGCAATCTCGTTTCATTGCCATTGGCAGCGGTTCACTTGGCTCTGGACATAATAAAGTATGAGACTGAAATGACAAACAAACTGGAGATCCAAACCCAAGTACCACCAGGGAATGCAAAGCAGATGGCCAGCTAAAGATGACTCACCCAAAGAATTCCTGTAGTCTTTGAAGGAAGATTACTGACAGCATTCAGTGTGGTGGCCTCCTTCCTAGGAGCTTGCCTGGTCTGGTTTGCATCTTGATGCCCCTGTCATGAATTATTTTTAAGAGGAGCAAACAAACTAGAGAGACCTCTCAAATCAAATAATTTGTGCACCATCTCATAGCAAATAGGGAGATTCAAGAGCACTGGAGACTTCGCTCAAGGGTCAGGAACAACTCTACATTTCTGTGTAATCTTGGGCCTACATTGCTTACTTTAACTGATCATTCAGCTATTACAAAGCTAACACTGATGTGTGCTTTCAAGAAGAATTAATTATTCAGCATGCTTCTGTTAAAATGTCTGTTTTGTTTCAATATGCCATAACATTATTTTGTCATGAGAATTTATTTAAAAGTTGCAAAATTAAGCCTGTGCTAAACAGGAGCTGCCACGATGGAAATTAGATTTTGGGACTCTCCATAAATATGCAAGTGTGAGCCTATGAAGTCACATGTAGCAGTTCATTTTCAGAAAGAGGAAAAAACCCTACATTGTATTGTCTTCTGCCACATCCAGTTTGCTTAGCAGGGGAAATATCAACTGTGACCACTTGAACTAGGTAGTGTGGTAATATGCCCTGCAGAGCTCCACAGGGACAGATCCTTTCTTCTTACCCTAATCAATACATTGGTTTATTGGAGATGAAAAGAATCATCAGGCAGCAGGTTTCAGCCTGCCAACCCCAGCAGGTTCTGTTTTGCTGCCAAATAGGATTTCTCTTCAGTTTATGTTCATCCCTACCACCTAGCAAAGCTTCCCTTTCTTCATGTGCTTCTAAGCACATAGCCTTTTTCTTAAATTTTTGCTCTTTTTATCAGTCTAGAAATGTGGTGCTTAACACTCCTTCAAATGTACATGCTTTCCTCCATGGCTGTTCACAGGGACTGGGATTTTGAACTTTGGACTCAATAAGAAAATTTTTTCCACAAGCATCTGGTGCTAAATCCTAACCACCATATTTGTGGGTGTTATCCCATTACCTGCTGGTTTGAAAAGAGCAGGATTTCATCATTTGGGGATGACAGTGAATTACAGCCCCTCATGAACAGACACAGTGCTCCCGTCCCGCTCTCCCAGTCTGTCTGCTCACAGGCTGGTACATCACTGGAGTACAGCCAGGCAGGAATAGAAATGCATTGACTAAGGTCTTCCTTCCCTATCAGCCAATAAAGATAATTACACAGGCCAGCATATATTAATCTGGGTTCAGTCCTTTTCCCACTCAAATTAATGTCGGTTTTGCCATTGACACTGATGCTAGCAGAAGCTGGCCCAACATCAGGGAGCTAAAATTAGATTGCTGCTGCAGGTCTCCCTCCCCTCCCTGTAATTCCCAGCTGAGGGAGGTACTGGCCCAGCTGGGAATGGATATTAATTCCAGCAACATGCTGATGATGTGGATTCAACACTGACTGCAGAAGCTCAGGCAGTGGGAGCCCCACAATGATCACAGTCCCACCATCTCTGCCCCCACAGCAGCACAGCTGGGCCCCTGGGGCGCACTTGCCCCTTGGGAACTCATTTGCCAAAACCAGCCTTCAAGAATAGAAAATCCTCATCTGCTGGGGCTCAGAGTCTGGGGAGGTTTCAAAGACAAGACAGCAGGGTGCCCACACATGCTCATGTCAGTGTACAATGCACACCACAGTCCTCAGAGATGCCCCTTGTTGGGAAGTCAGATTTTTATCTGATCTCCACAAGCAGAAGTCGCTTGTTATCGATACCAGTGATGCCACTCGAAAAATCAGAGGAAATCCATCACAGCCTGTGAGGTTATTCTGGTGTAATGAGCAGCCCTTGTATCTCCTTTTTCAGAAGAGAGACTCAGTCCTTACATCCCCACTTCTGCATTGCACAAAGCCACACAGGTGGTGGCTCAGCACAAGGCTCGTGGGGCCTTCTGCAGGCCAGCAGCTTGTGATCTCCCCATGTACGTGCAGATGTGGATGCACATACATACATATATAATTATTCTGCACAGTTTTCCTCTGAAACAGTATTTTTTCTTGTAGACAGTAGTCTACCTATTACTGTATCTGAATATATAGATACACAGACATTTACCAGTGAAGCTTCCTCAGCCACACTTCCTTGGAGCGCACGTAACTCCCTGATTTGCACGTATCTCGGAAACACAAACAGTTCCTCTCTTCTCATATTCTGCTGCTGCAATAACTTTGCAGACAACTTTGCTTACTGGACTTGTATCATGGTGGGTGTAACTGCCAGCAGTAGCCTGCCTGCCACTCAGAGCAGTCACATGCTGTGATTGCTCATATGCCGTTCAGATTCTCTAACAACTGAGAGAGGGGGGAAAAGTTGAAAAAATAAAACAACTGTTTCTAACTGAGACACATTCCTCTGTTTTCTCTGCCCAGGCTGCAAATGTTCTCTGTTACATTGTTTCCCTTTAACTCCTCAATGCTCACGCTGTTTCCACAAATGTAGAAAGCAACTGTTTATAATTCCAAAGTCCCAGCCCAGTGCCAGGTAACATTTGCAAATCAACTGCCAAGGCAAACTTCACAAAGAACAAAAAAAAAAAAAAGAAAGAAAAAAAAGAAAGAATGGCAGATAAAGCAGATCAGCTCCGATTCCTACCTTCAGAAGCAGACTTCACTCCAAGCCCACAAATATTTTTACTTTGCTGGAAGTCTCTGAACTATTTTTAGCTTCCCTCAGGGATGCCATATAGGGAGAGCAGCCCCCTCCCTATCATTACTAATCTGCCTCACATAACAGCAGAACACCTGCTGCTGGTGAGTCACGTTCTGTGTGAAGCTAATGGTGTATATATAGGCAAAACATAAAGACAATGGCTTATTTTCCTCCATGCAGGTTTGTGTCTTCTTGTTGCTGTAAGCAAATCAAATCAGTGCAAAGAAGACAGCACAAAGAAGAAAAATACACTGGAAAATTCATGTTCTCCTCAGACCAGAAGCCCTTGAGTGTTATAGCAGAAGTGTAATCATTTATATCTGTGGCACATACACCTGTGTGTATACATATATTTAAACTTTTACACACACACATAATGATTGTGGCCATGAAAGCTCCTGGTCTGGTGCATGCAAAATATGTTTGCACTCAAAACATGAATGAAAATGCAATTAATATAAAACTGAAGATCCATCCTGAACCCATCTTTCCTACTCACACACAGTAACAAAGAACAAGCATGGAAAAGGGCCATAACTAGGTGACACTCAGGTTTGCAACCTGCTAGCGAAGAGAAGAGAAACTTACCACTTGTTCCCCATATAAGCTTCCAGACCAGAGACAGAAGTAGCTCAGTAGTTGTACAGTGGCTGTTAAACATCAGCTGTGTTTCCCTTTGATGGCTTCATAGCCATAACTTGCAGTGGCAAACATATATATAGAGCAACACTTTGGTCTGTCCTAGGAGCCTGATTTAGCTCTCCCCCCAAGCCAGGCATTTCTTTGTTATGGGCTGCACTTCTAAATTTTGAGAGCTGCTGTAAAGAGCTGCTAGATTTGGCATTGTGGTCTCTGGAAGATCTCTCTTTTATTCCTTTCATGTCTGTCTTTCCTTGCTCCAACTCCGACTCCCTACCCTC
>NW_009953964.1:8524170-8536453 GCF_000747805.2 Chaetura pelagica
CCAAAAAAAAAAAAAAAAAAAAAAAAAAAAAAGTGAAATTTTGGTTATTTCTGTCTTTGAAGAAAGGCATTATCCTGATTTTCTGCCTTGGGCAATACTGTGTACTTGTACTTGTGATGGATACTGGTACTAAACATTCACAACCTTAGCTCACCCTACTGTCCTTAAATTCTACAATTTAGGCATTCTTATTAGACAATGGTAAAATGTCCACTAAGAACCATGGAAATAGAAAACCATCATATGGAATGTATGGCAGGATAATTATTTTTTAATAGATATAAGAAAGGTATCTCTGATATCCAGAGAAATCTGTAGATTTTCAGATATATTTATTTAGAACTTCAGAGCCTTGATATTTTTTTTTTTTAAATTTTATTTTTTTTCCTCTCTGATCCCTCCATCTTCTGCTCTTGAACTGGACATGGTGTGGTAAAAACTAAGAAAGTCTCTTGGCCTGTGTGATTCCCCTTCATCAGGATCAGCTGGACTTGGCAGCAGCAAATGGTCAAATTTTTCTTCTTTGAGCAGCTTTGAGGGACTTGTGGGGCATAAAACCTCTCTCTCAAAAAAAGTCAAGCTCCTAAAAAAATGTGCTTACACATGTTCTAGGCTCTCTGAACAGAGTTCAGAAATATATTTCAAGCTCAGTAATTTAAAATAACCTGTGTCAAATCAACATCTTCCCACTTAGCATGACCATCTGCCGAGTCCTGAAAGCATGGGAGAATTCAAGTGCTGCAACATGCCCCAAATATCAGCTCTGGGTCTTCTGCAGCAAATAAAAGTACAGAAAAATAAAGCCATGGATCCTTTCCTGTCTGTATCCAGATGCTTCTCCAGCTTCTGCTATAGCAGAAGCAGGGGGATTTCAGGCAGACAGACCCTGAAGCCTTCGCAGTTTTCACACGGAGCGTGTCAATGACCCACACGCTCTGCAGTCCTCGATTCCCCCCTAGTGACCAGAGCACTGAGGGTATTGAATCAGCCGCAGCCTTCGAGCTCAGCGGAGCCGCTGCGTCTCCGAAGCGTGAGCAGCACAAGCTCTGGCTTTGTGCTTCAGGAGTCCTGCAGTCCTCTCCAGTGCCAAAAAAACCAATCAAACCCCCCCCCCGCTTCACACCCGCCTTCATCTCAGAAGCAGCCAGCTGCAACAGGGGAAGTTACAAACTGAGATGAGGGTCCGTTCTCCTCTGCCATTCCTCCAGTGACAGCCTGAGCCTGCCACTAACACACCAACCAACACAGCGCCCTGACGTGTCTGCTAAACAAAACGGTAAAAGCAGAACAGAGGAAAAAACCCAAACCTCTCGGCCTGCCTGCTTTGAATCCAAATTAGAAAAGAATTGTTTGCCTTAATTCTAAATGTATTTAGAACATGGCGTATGTATTTCCAAAGGATGTTTTGTATTTACAGCATGTTTGTCTGGTTACACTGTTGCAATGTTATTGTTTTCCTGCTAGCAGTGAAGTTACTCTGGGTACGATTACAGCTAATTATAGTTTCACTTTGGAATTTAAAAGCTCCCTTGCAGCACTCCCTCCTTCCCATTTAGGGGCACTGGCCTTGGAGCATGTTGTGGCTGCTGCCCATAATTGTAGTCACTGAGATCCCTAATGTCACTGCCAGCTATGTGACATGGGGATGCATTTGAGGTTTACTTGCTGGAAACTGGTGAGTCTTTACAGTGCGAGGGGAAATCTATAAAGAACACCCAATACTGAGGCTGTAGTTGAGACAATCTCCCAACTTTGCTAGGTCTGCACGTGGGGGGAGCTCAACAGTAAGAAGCAATCCCTGCCTGGCAAGGCTTTGGGAGCAATAGCACTGCAGAACTGGTATCCAAATTAGTGGGGCTGACAAAGAGCAGTTATGTCCAGGGTGGTTAACAGCTGAAGAGTGAGGAGATGTTCACTCCTGTGCACTGACTCAGCACAAGGTGACTGCTTTAACATCAGAAAAAGCTCTACAGCACAGGTAAATGGCAGACACAGCTGGGTTAAGCTGTGGTTGGTTCATCCACTGCTCCCTAGTGGAAAACACTTATTGACGCTTTTCTAACTGCAATTGTTCCTTTTGCTTCTAAATTTTTAAAGCTTGATGCTGGAAACAGATCTGCATCATAAATCTCTTCCTTCTATCATAGCTTTTTCTGTTGCCGCTGATACCCCTGAGCAGATTGCTGAGCCTTGGCTGTGCTGGAGCAGCCCAAGACATCAGTTCAGCACAAACCACGTTAATGGCAGTGGAGCAATTCAGGGACCTGATGAAACCTGCCAAGCCTCTGCAGTTAGATGGGGCAGAGCATACCCAGGTATCCCTGCCACTCTCCCTGCCCCAGATGGTGCAGCTACAGGAACAAACGTACTCTATTGCTGAGCAGCACTGTGTGTTTCAAAACAAAATGTCAATGAGCTTCACAGATTAAAACATCAAAAATGTATGAGCAATGACTGTCGCACACGAGGGAGCTAATAACATTAGTAGGGTTTTCCTTTCAAAATCAGGTAAGATCATTTTTAATATTGGTGTGTTCATATGCAGTTATGGTTTCATCAAGTTGAAGGCCCATATGACCTTATACTAAAGCATCATACTTTACACAGCTATTTCTAACTGAACACAGCTGTAAGTCCCAAGAAAGTCAATAGTGGAGAAAAGTCTTACTCTTGAGCCAGCAAAAAACAGAGAATCTTTCTTTTTCTTTTTTTTTTTTTTCTCTTGGCACTTTGCTCTAATAACTAAAACCACCTCCCAGTTAAAAAAAACAAACAAACAAAACCCAGCAAAACAGAATCATAGAATTGTCATGGCTGGAAGAGACCTCTAAGATTATGAAGTCCAACTATCCCTCCAGGGGGGAAAAAAACCCCAAACAAAAACAAAACCCAAACAACAACAACAACAAACCCTAAACAAACCACCACCACACCTTATTTAATATCTGGTTCATCTTTCAGATATGGACTCTTGTTTCTTCCTCATACATAAAAAAAGTCACCTCAGACCTTTTTTTTTTTTTGTCAATGAAACACACTGAGCCTTTTAGTTGTAAAACAGTTCCTCAGACCCTCAAATAATTTTAGCCATTCTTTCCTATCCATTCTCCAACTTTTCCATATCCTTTCAAAGTTTCAATCCAATACTTTGCTATTTGAAACCTGTTTTTAACAATGCTACACACAAAAGTAAAATTACTTCTTTTCCTATTGTTACATACTCCTTTGTTTATATATTCAAAGGTCACAGAAATTCCTTTTGTCAGGTCTTCACAGTGGGATGGACGCCCCGAGGTTTCGGAGAACAGCTCCCTTCATCCCACGAGCACTACCCAAGCCCCTGCCTGCAGGGCTGTGCCCTTGCACATAGCAACATGCAGGGATTGGGTTTTTTTTATTCCTTGTTCTCTTAACTGAAAGATTTGGCTTCCCCAGTGCCAGTACCCTTTCCTCTTCACTGTATACCACTCTCTCGATCTTTACACTTTGCAAACATTTTTCACCTTGTGTTTTGCTACAGACCATTGATAGAAACCATGGTGACTTTTGGTACTTACGCTGAACCCTAATATGCCCCAGAAACTACAGGTCCATTCAGTCCTGATTCTCCATCCACAACAACTTGTTAAGCTCTGTCAGGCACTTTCTAATCCATTCCATGTATACTCAAAGGTTACTGAATAGTGCTGATGTCTAATCAGCACGCTATTCAGTGATAAGTCAAACACCTTACAAAAGTCTAAATGCACTAAATTTATACAATCGTTTTTGTCAAGCAGATATGTAATATAATCAGAGTGAAAACTAGGTTTCTTTGATAAAGTTTTTCATAAAACCATGTCGTTTAGACTTACTAATTTACTTCTGCATCAGCTTTTGAATTATTTAACCCAAAAATGATTACAAGCTAACTAGCTTGCTCAAGTCTTAGGAAATACTTCCTAAAATTGATAGAGACACATTTCATATGACCGGGTGAGTGTTAGCTCATTCACATGGCAGCTCTTTACTTTCAGGGTGACTGGACTGGATTTGCTTCCTTTTGGAAGGTTTCACAGGTAAACTGGGCTTTAATGGGATCAGGTGCCTAATGCAGGGGTGCAGGATCCTGTTCCTCTCAGTACTCCTTCACATCTGCCCTGCTTACAATGTCTCACTAGCACTCGCAAGGTAAACAGACAAAACAACCCCAAAATCTTCAGTATCATTTTCTTTGCACAAGTTTAGGAACAACTATATCAAAAAGGAAAAAAAAAACAAGTGACTTGTGGCATTTCTGCATGCATCCAGCAGCAAACAGCTGTTGCTGCACTTGATTTAAGGCCCTAGATATGTCTGCTCTTTAACTATATTAGTACAAAACTAGAGTCACAATTTCATGGGCTGAAGGAAGGACATTTTTAGGAAGGGATCCAGCTGCCCAGAGGATTTTTATGCCTGGTTTCTACATAAGGTCCATCTACAACAACAAAAATTTCTTTGTACCAAAATCCACCTCTTTTTGTTCAGACCAGGTTAGTTAAAGGAACATAAAAGTATCTGGGAACCTAATTTCCTTTGCCCATTCCCCACCGTACTCCTTTAAATAAGTTCATTTTGTCCTGCCAGAACCACTGTTCCCTACCTCATCAAATAATAATGAAACCTTAAGGAATTCAGCAGAGACCTGTGTGTTTTGCACATACAGGCACAATGGCTTCTCAGTGCTCCTGCTGTTATTCAGAAATCATGCAAAATGAAGCAGGAAGCAAAGCAAGATTCAAAACTGAAGCTTTCATCCTTTATGAGCACACCTCATTTGCTCTGCTGTCAGTAACTCAAAACCCCAATGAAAAGGGGGAGGAGGGAAAGAAGAAGAAATGAAAGGAGTAAATTATATGCAAACCACTAGACTTACCACTTAGCTTTTGGCAAAATATTAACTCCTGAATTATCTTTGTCAAATCTTGTAAAAAAACAGGCTCCAGCTGAAGACTCTATGAATCCTGCCACAGGCATTAAATAGGGTGCTGCTGGAAAAGGAACAGAAGGGAAATGGAAAAAACTAGTGAATTTTAATTAAGTATGCTACTTATATCTGCACTTGGTCATGACTGTCATGATTCAGAAAAGTGTAATTTTTGTTTGTTTCAAATATTTTTGGCAATTTCAGTGCTGGGCTGAGTGGACCTGATGGCAAATGGCTGAATAAGCTCTGGCAGTGCCCGCAGTGAGCAGCCTTTACAGCAGTATGGACAGCTCCTGAGGACACAGCCAAAACCAAAGACTGGAGCAGAAAAGTTGCATGGAAGGCTCTGCTGGGACCCCCCGTACAGGGAGCTGAGTGCACTTATTGATTTCAGGATGAAATGTGCAGCACGTCTGTATCAGCAGTCCAGACATTTTGGACTGCTTTTGTGTGCTGACATTTCACTATGACCTGGGTTTTTGCACAGGCTTTAACTCAACTACTGAAGCTAGGAAGGACAGTACTATGAACAAGAAGTAAGCACTGGGGAGGAAGAAGAAGGAAGTATTTATTATCTAGAGCAATAATTTATCATTTCCAGACAGTACAGCAGGATAAAGAATAGTCTCATGGATAAAGAATTGATTTGAGACTGGAAGAAACAGGTCTGTCCCAGCCTCAGCTGCAGGCTTCCTGGCAGATCTTGGAACTGCCAAATAGAGACATAAGATGGATAAAATGCTACATGCCCCAGATGTGGTCTGAATAGTGGTCTATGCTATACTGAAAAGCTCTACTGCAAAGCCCTACTTAAAATTCTAAAGAATAAATTGGTGTTATATAAAGTAATCTGGAATTTTTATCATTACAATAGTGCCAGAAGTGATGCCGAGGTATTCCACACACAGCCTGCCATTCCCAATTTCACTCTAATCACTAATCAACATTTATTCCACATTAACTTAGGACTCCGGTTTTTTTCACCCAACTCATGTTGTCATCAGCCAATCCACCCAACAGTCTCTCCCTCAGATTCGTTTTTTTGGAAGTGATTTTTAAAAATCACTCTAAATGATTTAAGAATACTCCTAAATGTCAGCTGCAGGCAGGAGAAGATAGTTATTGGTCTGTTTTTAGAGATATTTTTTTGGCTCAGTCTCTTCTTCCTACCCTGTTCATCACTGATGTATTTTTAAATGAATCCTAAAATACACACCAGGAAACTCTATTAAATAAAAATCATGAATGGCATGCAGACTGTGCTATTACTGTGCATAAGAAGATAACAAGACTCAAGAGACTGCCCTTTACATTCTGCTGCTCTCGCTAACGACAGATCTGGCCCAGCAAATGTACATGTTCCACGAAGAAGGGAGAGTGTCACCAGCCCTAAACAATATGCCTGGAAAGAGGATGGAGGAATGAGAGATCAGGGAGATGATTGGAATGCCATGAGCTACTTCCCTCTGTGTTCTCAATTAACTAAATGATTGGACATACACAATCAGAGATCCCAAATGCATTGTCTGTGGGTTATCAGCGATATCAGACATTAGATGGAGTGGCAATGGACTCCCCCTGCCAACAAACTGGAGGAAATAATTAGAATTCTGAAAGCTGTTTAAAACCAGACCCTCACCTCAAGATACAATAAAATAAAAGCTTTTAGATCATTCCTGGCAGAGGAGTTGGAAAGCTGCCATGGTCACACAGAGTAACTATGATAATCCATATCAGGTTGCAGGAATCATCTTTAGCATACAGTCTTTTAAGCCCTCCAAGAAGCTTTCTTCCTAATCCACTTAAAAATAAAAAATAAAAGGTGCTTCAAGGCCAACCACTACCAATAATGGGATCAAAGACACTGAATGGTAAACAGGTTGAAGGTACGTGTCCCACACCCTGTCTCTGCAAGGCAGGAGAGGGCTGATACAAGAGGCCATAGTAGCTGGGAGGGGACAGACATCCCTGTCTTGTGCTCTGCATTGCCATGTGAGCTTGATCATCATCTGTGATGAAGACTGCATAATTAAGATGCAGTGCAGAAACCTATGCTTAATTGCGTTGATGCTTAGGTGATTGAGAGCTGAATACATGAGTGTGTCATAATTATCAAACACAAAAGCCTTGATTCTGTTCTCATCTGTGCTGGTGTAAGTGACGCCCAGATTTCGCCTTCATGGGCATCTGAGGATTGCTGGAGCTTATGTGCGTAGGCAGCCTCAGCCCTCAGTGACACTGCAACTCTATTTAAATATTTGGGGTTGCACTGTGCCTGATCTAAAAGAATTTGATTCTATTGTTCACTTAGGCAGAATTAGTAGCATAGAAAATCAAATTCCCTGCTTCTAAAATTACTTCGAAATTCAACTGTGCTACTTAAATCCCCAAGCTACCTGTAGCCCAAACTTCTGTCCTGCTTCACCCAGTTGTGTGTGCACAGCAGCCTGCACTGTTGTCTGTTCACCTTCATGAGTATTCCTCAAGTGTTTGAGGGATCCCTGCACCTCTCAGAACACACTTGAAATCAAAGGCAAATGAGTATACTTTGGAGCTGGACCCAAAAAGGATCAAGAAGAGCAAATGTAGCACAGAGGCATTTGAGAGAAAAGGCAATGTATGACCAATAAAAAGTCCTACATTTAAGTCCCAAATGGCTGCACTATAAGAAAGAAATATCAGACTACCTCAAGCCTCTGCTGCTTCACTTCACTGTCTGCTGAGCCAGACACCAGCTTTCCCTCCTTGCAAAGACAGAAACATCTCTGATGAGTCCAACAAAATGTCAAAACTGAAAACTGTTCCACATCAATCTTACACTGAAAGGCCAAAATCTCAGAGATCAGGCGTCTATCACTGCATGCATGTTCATACACATTCTTCTTTTCTAGATACTTCAACTAACATTTTCCTCTTTTATGGGGCTGCTTTTTCCTTTCCTTGATGCAAAATAATTGTACTTGCATACACAAAGCAGCTGAATGTTTATCTGGCTGGTCTGTTCATTTGAATACAATACAGGGCAAACATCTGTGCTTTGAGGAAAAAAAATAAACAGATGTCCAAAAAAAAGCATGCAAGCAAAATGCCTCAATAATGACAGTCATTCAGCTTTGGAGATATTTTGAAAATCAGGGCTAAAATACCAATTTCACTTGTGCTGTGTTGCAGTGATTAGATGCTGAATTGCTATGATTTCAGCAGTCCATAACTTAATTTTATTATGTTTGATCTAACAGCACTAAGCATATTTCTTGGCTGTGTGTTAACCATTATCCCCATTACACATGAAGGTGGTTTTAGGTTTTGTCACTTGTTTGTAATTTGATATTAGTATCTAGATCAGTCTCCTCAATTCTCAGGTGCAGTAGTTAGTGGAATCCCTTACCCGGATTTTAGAAGAAAAAAAAAAAAAAAAAAAAAAAAAAAAAAAAAAAAAAAAAAAAAAAAAAAAAGATGTACAATTAAAGTCACCAAGAAGAGGCTCTTATTATGGGACTGCATAGTTACAGGTGAAGGATACTCAGTTATGTCCTCCAAACAGGTCTGAAAAAGTTTCTGGCAGCACCCAGGATACAGCAGAAGCCACTAATATGAAGCTCAAGACATGCACAATGTCATTCTTGCCTGTTTTTTTCCATTTCATCTACAAACTCACACCATTTTTAGGAGCACCATTCTGATCCCTAACACTTGGTTTCCTGTGTCGGGTAGCGCCACCATGAGGGAGGCAGCAGGAGACTGGGATGGGGAACATCATTCATGGCAGAGAGCAAGGCCAAGCTCAGCTGGCTGTGACTGACCTTGGAGAGGGTTTTACTCTCAACTGCTGTACCCACTTCGGTTTCTTTTCTTCCAGAACCAGCTCGTACTGGGTACAAAGGAGAAAGTGGAACCAGTTTCAAACTGATATTTGCAAATATTTAATATGCACACACAAAATGGTGCTGGGCTTCGGGTCATCTGCCCTTGATTCTTGGTGTTCTCCTTGGACACAGCTATTGACACAGGAAAAAGTAGGATATACAGTAATTATTTAAATTAAAAATAAAACTAATAAATCTTGCTCATAAATTAAGACTGAAATGAAGGCAGATCATTGCTCTTCAGCTATTTCTATGGCAACCTGCTGGCCTGCCTGGGTGGGTTTTAGTTAGGGAGAATATTCACAACTAGTCACCTGGTGTGTGTATGTTCATTTTAAGACACTGAATTATATCTTTAGAAAAGGTGCTGGCATTTATGTATCTCCTATAAATATTCGAGGATTATTGATTAGATTAAAACCTCTTTTTTTTTTTTCCTTTTTTTTTTTTTCCTTTTTTTTTTTCCCCAGAGAGAAACTATCTAAACAGATCATAGTGAACTTCAAGATTTGTGGATACAAAAAAAGAAAACTTCTAGCTCTCTTTTGGCAGGTAAAACCAGCCATGATGAATGGTAAGTCCTCCCATTTGTATGATGAGTGCTGTTTCATCAAGAAAAGCTTTTCCATTCTTCTCATTAGCTTTTTTTCCTCACCCCTGCTTGCACTTGAAATGGCCACACAGACCCTACTGAGCAGCAGTGCAACCCGGAGTAGGTTCAGCCTCGCTTTCTGTCTACAGAAGCAACTCTGGAACCAGTAGTTGATGGTGCCCTCTTCCCCTTACCATATAACATGTTCCACAACTCAAGAAGTTGCTTCATTTGTAGAAGTAGGCACCACCAGCCCAAGAACTACAAGAAACTTCATTTATCAATGAGGTATCACACTCAAGTGGCCACAGGCAGCAGCAGGTTTGCTCAGGAGAGAAGCAAACCAGTATGTGATCAAAAGGCCACATCTGCTATTGCTTTCCCCAGCTGCAAGGTTCAGAGGTGGCAAGTGTCTTATCATCTCTGTTCAGCAGAGGGGGAGATGCCAGGTCTGAAAGCTGCTGTGAGCTGTGCCAGACAGCAGGCAAGAGTAAAAATAAAGATGGTGATTGCACCTGCAAAGGTAGGTCAGGGCTGCCATGTGTTACAGCCGTGAACTCTGCTGCAGCAGCAAAGCAGCAGGATGTCTGCCCAGTATCTGTTGGCAGCAAGCTACTAGTCCCAGGGGAGGGGATGAAGAACAACAGCTTTCCTGTAAATGCACTTTTCTTATTTGAATTATATAGAGCTTCTTTAGCACACACATTGGTGGGACATGCAGCTCTGCTGGTGGCTGCTGAGCAGACTGTACTAGCAGGTAGACTTGTGCATCCTCTCTATACATTTCTAGGTCTGTGACCACTTTGGGGCAGAGCTGCACCTGGCTGTGCAGTGCCTGGCTACCCATATCCTCTTCCTGCTGCTTCCTCCAGCCCAGACTCTACACAGGTGTCTGAGGAAGAGGGCAATACAGACAGGAGTGCAGCTATAGTGAGAGCCTCTGCAAGAAGCCAAGTACAGGCACTTTTATTCCTCCCTCAAGCAGTCCCATGTACACAAATCCACCAAAAAAAAAAAAAAAAAAAAAAAAAAAAAAAGGCAGTCAAGGAGTGGTAATGAGTATTTAATTAATAAGTTCCAGAACCAGTCTGCTAAACTGAGCATCCTTGGAGAAAATGACATCTAGCGAGTAAAAGCATGAATGAGACTCCAACTGCCAGCTTTATGGATGTCTGCTGTTGGGATATGGCTCCTTCAGCTGTGATGGAAGGAGCTTATGCTTTGGGAAAGAGATAGAGGAGGTGATGCACACACTTCTTGTATGCACATTTTCCACCCGGAAAATGTCTGTGAAGATACGGTCTGCTACACTGTGTCTCTGGCACAGGAGGGAGAAACAGATGGAGAGAGCATCTAAAACCTTTTGTTCTCCATAGTTAATAACCTGGAGCTCTTCTAATATCTAACATGTAGGTTGGCTTCATCTCCACGTGCACACTATTCAGAGTAAAACCAACTACAGTGACTGCCTGACTAACACAGAAACGTGTGACTGCTTTAGGAAGAGAGCAGGATAAGCTCTGTGTCCTTTACAAAGTGCTGTTTGCAGCAGATCTGTCACCAACATCAGTAACTCCCCCAGCTGTCTTTATTCAACATGACATTTTAGTGCCAGCAAAATTGGGAAAGAAATCACCCACACTTTGACATAAGTTTAGAAATTAGGAAAACTTTTCTTCTCTTTTTTTTAAACACAAATACATTCATCTGCTCTAGTGGAAGACTGCAGTACTTCTGAATAAAGACTTTTCAGCACATCACCTCATGCTCAAATTTTAACAATGGTCTTTTCTGTAATAAAACAAAATTTAGAAATATCTTATTTTTCCCATGAAAGAAACATCCATCTCAGTCCAGTTTGACCTAAGCAACAATAAAATGTTACTAGTAGAAGAGCTTTCCTTCCCAACCTCTGCTGTTTGTTGTCTGAAATAAATGATTTTATTTTCCTTAATTTACCATTCAAAACTACAAATAACAATAGCCATAAAATGACCCATCATCCATAAAAAATCACTTCAGTGCAGCTGGAATACATACCCTCCTTCAATAGCAAATTCCAGAAAAGGATGTCATACTATGTGAAGAATCACGGCTGTACTTCCATTCAGGAAGACCAGGTAATGCCAACTGACAGGAGGTATCAGAGCTCCTTTCTAGCTCTTGCCAATCTGTACCCTTCTACAATTGAAACAAAAGTCCTTGGCTAAGTCATTATCTGACTTTGGAGCCCATGGCTCATGACAGTGAGAATTTGACTCCCATATGGAATTAAAATTCTTTACCTTTCACCATTAGGAGTGGCCATGGGAAGCCAATGTTCATTCAGTCTGCAGCTCACAATTTCCTGTTCATAAGTCATCTGCTTCCCTAGGACTTAGAGGGAATACAGATTTTTCTTGGGACACTAGGACTCAAGAGAATTACCTGTAGTTAAACATCTGATTAATGGCTCATTAGGAATCAGCAGCAGTGTTTATTCAATCCCTGAGTGTGGTTTTGCAATTATGTGCTTTCGAGACTGCAGGTGTGTGACATATTCATAACCAAAATGGAAATACGATGGAAGTGCAGTTTGCACTTACTCAGGGGCTAGATGTTCTGGATTATAAATACAAAACAAAAAAGCAAAAGTGCAATTATTACTCTGCCTAGGGAGTACCCAGACACTCACTAGACTCTTTACAAACATATTAAACATTAAATTTCTGTCCCAAATTAGTTATTCTAAATGGCAGAGCCTCCTATCCCCCTCACGGGACCTCTGGTACAGGCTACCACTAGATGCGAGGCTTACTTGTAAAAGCAACATTCATCATCAAATTACTCGTAGTAACCACTGCACCCCAAAGGGTCTGTGCTTCTCTGGTGGCAGAG
>NW_009953964.1:8536586-8569140 GCF_000747805.2 Chaetura pelagica
GGGAAAGAGAGGCCAGAAAGTGAGACACTGATGGTGTTTAGCTGGATCTGTCTACTAGGTTTCTGGCCATATATTAAAAGCAGTGTTGGAGATTTAATTCTGTCTAATGGTGAATCATTCATTACCCTCATCCTTTAGCTGACCCCAGAAGGACACAGGGCTTGGCCACCTTCCTGCATGAGATGTGCTTTTGCTGTTTGTTCTTTCAGCTCAAGAACTGCCATGTACATCAGCAGCTGCAACTTCCGACCACCTGCCCAACCAGCAGGAAACACATTCTCAATAATTTTAAGATATGCAAATATAACACTCCAGTTTTGAAGATAAACAAGAGCAAGCAGAGGGATGGGAGCCTGGTTCATAAGCAAACACTGTGACCGAAGAAGAGTTTTCCCATCAACTTCAAGTGGGGTAAAGCACATTCTGAAACAGTTAACTTCTATCTGTGGCTGCTGCTCTAAGCATCAAGTCTTCCTGAAAAGCTACTTCCTTTTTCTAATTTATTTTATGCTCTTGTTTTTTAAAAGGGTTGTTTCAGAATTCCTCTGGGTCTCATCTGTGCCACGGCATCACCTTCCAGGGGTTCTCAGTGGTATCTTACAACTAAGTATTAGTCACAAGAGAATAGAAATGGATAGCCAGGCAGAAACAAATCTAAAAGCAGTGAACCATTGAATGTGAGGAGCACAGGAGGCAGCTGACAGATGAAGGACTGTGCAGAGTCCCTAAATCCAAAGCACATTTCTGAAAGAGTACTTTTTTTCAAGAGGAGTATTTCTAATAGTCTCTCTCCACCACAAAAGGGAAGGACTTATGGGTTTGCCATCCCTGATTGGCTACCGTAAAGTGCTTTATATTAGCCTAAAAGAAAACACTCACACAAGTGTTTCCAGGTGGCAGGAGGCAGCAGGTGGGACAGCCACAGTCAGGTGATGAACAAACTCAGAAATGTTTGGTGCTTCCTTTTGTTGGCTTGTCAGCAGGAGTAGACTGAGAGAGGTACTATGGAGGGGCATCTACAGCATGAGCCAACAGCTCCAGATGTTCAGAGGGGAACAGAGAAACCCCCAGGGAGTGACTATATTGAAGACCCCACAACTTTGGGCTAAATGCTTCTATGATCTTTACGAAGGTGCCAAAACCCATAAAAAACATAAATGTTTAATGTTGGGAGTTCTGTATTGATTACTAAAAGCAACTCAAATTGCTCACCTTGGATCATGTTGGGACACCCTCCATGACACCCAAGGATCCTCTACTGCCAGAAATTTTCCTCAGTGTTAGCACTTTCAAAATTTTTCCCAACTCCTCTTGGAGAAGCTAATGAGATGGAGCCAATTTTATGTTACAAAACAGAAATTACAGAACACAAGTCATTCTTGTGATTTTTTTTTTTCAGAAGCATTTCTAAAACAGTATTACAAAAATGGTCTGTCTTTATTTCTCTGCATAGTGGTAATATCTGCATGAACTCCTTCATCCCCAGTTTGCATGCTTAAGGTTCCTATTTAATTTCTCAGTCACTGCAGCCAGCTCACATTGAGGTGTTTATCATTTAAAAAATACAGTCACCTCAGCCAGTAAGCATGACCTATTTTCTTCTTTCCCGGACCTCATATTTTCTGCGTCATTCAAATCAGTCTCATTGTTCAGGGGATCCAGATCACTCTGAAAAACTGACTTATTCTTTACTAACCTGCTCCTTTTTCTGTCATCTGTAATTTTTGTCACTATTATTTGGATATTTTCTTCTAGATCATTTGTAATGATGCTCTGTGGCACAAAACCAAGAATAGATACCTGGGCAACTGAAGAGAAGCAACCTCACTGAATGTTGGTTTCCTGCTTCCAATTACTGTGATGTAGCTAAAATATCTGTAACAGTGAAGGCTATTTTGAAGGCCCATTAAAAAAAAAATAATCTTGGGAAGCCTCCAAAGTAGAGAAAGGGAGACTTCTGCACTGTTGCCAAAAAAACAAAGCTTACATCTGTGGGTTTTTTCAAATAGCCTTTTTTTTCATGAGAAAATACCTTTTAACTATGTGAGGCATTTAAGTCCTGAAGGCTAAAGAGGTAACAGAGGAGATGTCCCACACTTGTCTTGTTAACTCTTTCCTATCACTGACACACACACATCTTAAAGTGTCCCTTGTCCTTTCAGATTTGAAGAAAGCCACTGTTTACTCTTAGCTGTCATTTCTAACAAAACAAAGGAGAAAGTCTGGGGAAAAAAAAATCCCCTCTCAACCTTTCATCTTTTTCTCTTTTTGAAGCTGTATGTTCTAGCAACATGAAGTTTTAAAAAGCCAGCCAAGTTTGAACTATAGTTCAATAGTTTCCTATTGTAAATTGAATCCTTGTCAGGCTTTTCAATCTACCACAGTAAGGCACTCAAGGATTTGATGAATGTTAGAAGTTTGCATTATTGTTGTATTGTCAGTGCTACCCTGCTATCTTCTTTTTGGTATAATAAATTAATACATAATGGTAGCCCCCAACCCACAGAGCTTCCACCAAACAGCAAGTGAAGAAGTGTATTTAGGACACTGATTTAGTGACAAAAATAGCAAATAACCTGCAATTCTTAACCAGTCTTAAACACTATGAATGTCTTCTGCCACCCGGCCAGGATATTTGTGATGTACTTCTAGGAAAGACAAGCTTTGAAGCAGCTTCAGAAGAAGTTAAGGCAGAGAGAATTATGTGTTCATTCATTTGCTTGCAAGTATTTTATTTTTGCAGGGCCCAAAAGCAAGCACAGAGAACCAAGCTGTGAGCAGTCTCAGAGGAACCACACAATTTAACTGTAGGTGTGTATCTGTACCCACCTAAATCAGGGCTCCAGTAGCTTGTCTTTCTAACTCTTATTTTTACCACAGGGACTTGTCAAGTTGCTCGGCTATTTACAGTTCTCTTCTTGGCAGACAGGTTCTTAGTACATGAGACTTTTCTAAGATTGATACAGGGAAGGTCATATGCTTCTCCTCAGCTGTGTGGTTAGTGCTATTTCAGGCTTCAAAACTAGGTAGTATAAGACAACAATTGTCAAGGCTTAGGAGTGTGTCTAGTGAATTCATTGTAACTTTTAGGAAACAACTTGCCACACCTCTGATGGAGTAAGACAGTTTTGTAAACAAAAGAAACTGTAATTAATCTAACATGCAAAGAATGAGGCTTTTGTCCCCATTGTCACATAAAATATTTCCTTCTGCTTCTGGTGCAGGAATACTTATCAATACTATGTTTGAATCCTACCTATTAAATAGCAAAAAAACCAGAATCATTTTGCAGAGCTAAAGCCTGTTTCTAAAAGAGGAAGAGGCTCAGTCTGAGATTTCACTAACAGCTTAATTAAAATCAGAGTAATTTCCAGGCTCCAGCCTGCAGTCCCACAGAGCAAGGGCAGCACTGTGCTCAGTCTCATCCTGAGCGGGTGAAGGCTCATCTGTGCCATGGCCAGTGGAACCTGTCCCCAGGAAGCCCTTCTCCCTTTCTTTAATTTAAAGGCTAAGCAAGGAATCTGAAGTCTCTTCATTTTCACAAAGTACAGAACAGACCTACACTTCATTTCAGGGTTTCAAACCAAAAAAACCCAACCAAGGCTCTAATTAGCAGCTCTGCCAACTTCTTCTGGACTGCGAAGGATTGAGCAGTCACAGGCAACCTTTCATTTCAAATCAAGAGGGTTACAGCCTGGCCTTCCTTTGAGAAACAGTGATTTTTGCTCTCTGGTACTCATTAGGAAGGAAGCTCTTACCACCATACATATGCTGTATTGAAAGGCTGAACTTTTTAATAGACAAGAGGTTACACTCAGATGTTTAATTCCACCCCTTCTTTCTCAGTGCCCACTAGAGATCTGTGGGGATGGGGTAGCAATGCCTCTGCTGCACCATTCCCCCAGTTCATTGTGGGGAAGTTTTACGCAGAGAAAACCCAATGCAGAGATGAAGGTTACTTTGCTGGTTACATACGGGCTTGGGTTTATTTGTGTTGGTTTTGTTTTGTTTTTTTCACTTCCCCGTTACCAAGGCTTTCAAAAAATCCACAATATGCCCAATTTAGCCAGACCCTACGTCTGTGAGAGCAATTAAGCAGAACTATTCCCCAAGCTGTCTTCTCGATTATGTCAGCAAACAAAGAGGAGTGACTGTGTAAGACCCTCTCTAATAACAAACCAGGCCTACTTATTTTAGCTTTGATCAGGGGAATGAAGTCAGCAGGGAATAAGGAAGGCAAAGCAGCACGTGTGCTCTTGGACTTCTGAAGTTTAGAAACAAAAAAGAAAGAAAGAAAAGAACAATTATATGCAACTTGAAACTAAACTCATCCCTTCTTCAGAGCACCAGGTTAATCAAGGACCATGCAGGACAGTGGGACCTCGAGTTCCTGTGACTGGAAACTAGGCAGACATTATAGCTAATGTAACAAAAACAAGAGAGAAATTTCCATTGAGAATGTATCTCTTAAAATCCCTCCTTTCTCAGAGGAGCTCATAACAGGATGATCTATTTTTTGTATCCCTTTCTGTCTCAGATGTGGCAAGATACATTACTATTTTCTGTGCTTCTGCCTTGTCACTTGAGAAAGTAAATAAAAGCCAAGGAATTATGATACCTTGAATGAAACTATTCTTTTTATTGGTGTAAATGTATATATAGTGTGCCAACTACAAAATGACAATATATTCCATAAACTAACAGTATATGCTTTTCTTTCCTTCAGATTTCAGTTATTGGGTTTGGGTTAGTTGTTTTGGCGGTTTTGGGGGGGTTTGTTTGGCCTAAGATTTTTTGGCTGAGCTTTTGTACTGAGACAGAATAAATATCGTGCCACAGCACAGACCCCCACTCACCTCTGCAGTCTCTGCTGGAAAAGCCAGTTTTGTTTTTCTCAGCTAATGAAACATTCAGCAGCATCTGGGCAGGGAGGGTTACTACCAGACTCTCCCTACTGGGAGGTAAAGTATAGCACAGTGTTTCTTAAATCAGAAACACAGCATCTGTATTAACTATTTTGAAGTCACTATTAAATCATACTTGGTCTTGCATGTAACAGCTTGTGCTGGTTCCTTAGTGTCCATAGAAAGGAGTCTCAGGAGTGGCAGTAGCTCCAGCAAAGCTGCATCACATGGAAAACCCGCATGTGTCAGTTGGCCAACTTCTCAGCAATGTCTCCAGGATGAATGAACAGGGAGCTTGTTCAGGGGATTATTTTTTAAAACATAGGTGTAATGTTTGAAAAAGAGGTGGATGTTTAACAATGGAAACAGAAGCTGCTTCCTTATTTGCAGACCTATGTCTTCGTGCACACAAAGGTACTGACAGCAGGGGAGGCAGCAAGCTGAGATTATAGCTCTTTATGTAAAAAACTTGCCCAACCATGACTTCTTTTTAATCTCCTATTTATTATTAGTTGCATCTGCTTATAAATTAGGACAGTAAATTGTCTAGAGCTCTTAACGGTACATTTGACTGCTGCTTAGAAAGATCATCTATACAGTCAACAAAATAATATTAATGGGTTATTACTCCAGTAAAGCAAACCACAGAATGATAACAGCAGTAACATTTCAGGACAGTGATAATGAACTCCTGGAACTTCTCTAGTGCCTGATGTTGAAGCACGTTCCAAAGGAGACCAGTATCTTTGACCCCATTTTACACCTGTGGAAGCTGAGAAAAGGATCAATCAATATCTGGATTGTCAAAAAGTAACACCAGCAGATTTCTGAAGCTTATACAGTTAAACTGCTATTTGTCAGAGGTCATGTTCTAGAATTTTTGGTTTATCATGACCTTTTCGAGTTTGAGCCTCTGCCAGCTCATGGGGAAGCTTCTCCAAAGGAGAGGGAAAGGCTGAGGTTGCCAACTGCCACCCTCATGTCACTCCCATTTGCTAGTTAATGCCAACAGACTTTCAGCTCCCTAGAAGTATCCTTCATCCCTAGATGACCTCATTTCCTAAAGTCATGCTGTGATTACTGATGATCTTTTTTAGGGCTTCCCTGGGTAGGAAATTTAATCCAAAAAACCTTTTGTGAACTTGCTCAGAAACGAAGTAGCCTCAAGTGATTTAAGATAAACTAATGAAGGTCTGACTGAACATAAAAGCTTTTGGTAGCATTTGAATCATCCAGTGCATGATATCCTTAAGTTTAGATCAACAGCATTACAGACAAACCCTCTCAAAATAAAAGAGGAACACCAGAAGGACAACGGATATGGGTAATTGTCAATAAGTATTTTCATAGCAACTACTCCACAAAAGCCAAATCCTATAATCCTGATCAGGGCAGACAGGAGGTCTGCATCAGTCTTGTGAATAATGAAATCAGGATTTTGGTAGTTCAGAAACATACCAGAAGCTGCTCTGGATCCTTACTTTTCAGTAAGAACAGAAGAAGGAGTGACCCAATGCATTGGGAAAGAGGGCTGAGGAAAGAGAATATGCAGATGTGGGAAAATGCACAGCAGTGAGAAAATTAGACTCCCAATAGAGTCACCTACCACTCTCATGGTTCAAGTGCAAACTTTGTGATGTCTGGTTGAGTTCCTAAAATTCCAGCATCACCATGATGCAGTGTGAAAACACATTACACATGTTTTCAACTGTGACTGCCATAAATCTGAGGAGGCTGCATGTGCAAACATCTGTTTGAGAACTTCTCTTTGAGCAATTATTTGAGTTCATGAGCTTTTACTGAAAGACATGTCTGACAATTGTGGCTGGAGAAGATCACCTGAGAACATAACTCCCTAAGGAACAAGACTGAAAAACAGAAGAACCTTTTTCTTTTGATGTTTTTTTTTTCAGTTTCTCATTAATTTCAGACCAGTCTCAGCATGGTTATTTGGGACCCAGTTCCCCCATCCCAGTGCCAGAGCCCAGCTTCCTGGGGACCTTCCACTCACCAAAGAGGACTGAGCCTGCAGCAGCAATACATCAAACACTCTAAAAGCTTGGTTTTTCTGCTAATCTGCTGCATTTTAACAGAATCAGGACTGTCAGTGCTGGAAACAGACCAGTGCCTTGGAGAAATACTTCCAGTTTCTCCCAGCTTTGGAACCTAGGCATCATTTTTTATCTGCCCTGTATGCTCTCACTGGATCAATGTATCATCATACCAGTTCCCTCTGCTGAAACAGGGCCATCCTTCTCCCCACACAGCTAAATGTCTCACCCAGGCTCCCATCATTATATACCACAGATCAACTCGAATTTTCTTTAACAGAAAGCTGCCATTTTGCCTTGTTTGTATCCTCTGAGAACACCACTGTAAAGACAATTTTCTTAGCTTAATTTCAGACCATGCCCTACCCTTCTACAGAGCCCTCCTCTCACCTCCCCTACATCAAACCTAAGCTGCTTGGTCTGTATTTTCAAGATGCTTCACAACTTGTATCTGTCTTATCCATCGTTTTTCACTGAATTTCATGACATCAGCTCTCACCTTCAATCAGCCCTGATGCCAGATGGAAGCAGCCCCAAATCCTTCCCCCAGCCTTCTCAACACAGCTAAGTAACATGAAACAGCAATTCCTCCCTTCTGTGCCAAAGACTGTGGCAGATGGCACCACCTTGTTTATTACAGGATAATCCTTTTTTAAAGCAAGATAAGGAAAAAGAAACACACAGAAAGTTCAATGAGGACATGAAATGGAGTTTGTGCATCTTTACACAGATTGGAAGTCATCCCCAGGGTCACAGAATGCAGTCCCTGCTATCATATGTTCTGCATCATATTATCTCTCCATAAACTAACTGAGCTGTGGCTTAAAAGTAGTTGGGGTTTTGTTTGTTGCCACTGTTACAAAAAACTGTGCCAGTCTTCCTGTTCTAATGGCTAGAAAACTTATTTTGATTTCCAATGTGAATGTATTCATGCCCCTTTGTTCTGACAATAACACTGTTCTCCAGTGTAGTCCTTTTTCCTCCCTGATGTTTTTACAGTGTTCATAACCCTGTTAAGCCTTCATTTTGTTATGATCAACAAGCCATGCTCCTTTAGCCTTCTCTTGTAAATCAGACTCTCCATGCTCCTGATCTCTGTAATCCCTCCATCTGCATGTGCCCGTTTTAATTCACATTTTTTTGAGCATAGATCTTCCACAAATGGCTGTATGATGCATGGATGTTTCCTGACATAACCTATGTCCTTTTCACAACTCATTACAGCAGTGGGCATAAAAATTTTGGACAAAATTTTTGATTCTATAGAGATGATATTAGACTAAAATGCCTGTACACTCTGGTCATCCTATTTCTCTCCCTATCTTAAATAGGGAGTGTTTGCTATTCTTCAGTCACACAGTGCCACCCTTGAGTTGATAGATTTATTAAAAATTCTTACTACCAGATTTGCAATTTCACACACCAATTATTCCAGAACTTCAGGACAAAAAGTTTTCACTCCACAGCCCCCACTCTCCCCAGCTTGTGGTACAGAAACCTTTAAGCTTTAATTCCACTCATGGTGAGGTATGTCTGGACTTTGATCGCCATGCAAACTGGTTACATTGAATTTCTGTGTATGCACACCAAGATACAGTCCCCAATATAATGAGTGATGATTCTATTCCTACAGCGAAAGTATGATATTGGATTTGTGCTGAAATGTTAAGAAACACATAGGATATATTGAACATTTCAGAAACTTAGCAGGGTTATTAAGATGAGCAAGTATGTTTTAAAACCTCTATGTAATGCTTGAGGTGGAATAAACACCATATATCGACTGGGCCATTAAAATAAAATCTATCCCAGGACTTGAGTGTGTTTTTGCAATAAAGTGTAGAGAACAAAGCTTGTGGCAACCACAGCCCCAGTAATTGCCTGGGGATATTGTGAGAAACTGATGCCCAAAAAATTACAGAAAGAGGGAACACCACAAAAGAGGTGAAAACAAATATTGCAAGACACCTGAACAGCTATGTCACTGCTACAGAAAAAAATGTGCTTTCTTTAGAACAGCATCCTAATGCTTTTGCTTTTACTGAAATCAATGGAGAGCACTAGAAGAGCCTATTAGCATCACAATCAGCTGCTGTGCTATGGATCTGCCCTCTGATATCCATGGGAGACCTCAAATTCTCCTACCACAGCCCTTTTAAAGTCTGTCTGACATGGAAATGGGCCCCACAGCGGAAACACTTCAGACCCTCTCCAGATAAAGCTTAACTCAAAGCTCTGTGGCTGGTGAAACTGCTCAGCAGTGGGACTCATATGAGGAGTGAGACGTCTGCTGCATGTCTTGGTGAAAGTCCCGAGAAGCAGCTGGAGTTCAGGGGAGCACAAGCAGACACAAGGAAGGGACAGTGGAGAGTAAAATGTTTAAATGCAAGAGACATGAGCATGTGGGGGTACCGAGAGAATTAATTTCTCTTCTGCTTCCTCTTTCACCATGGGCAAATCACTCCATAAGCTAACACCCAACCAGTCTATGTGCAAAACACACATTACATCTCTTCCCTGCCTCTCTCTTGAAGCATAAATACACGAAGCTGGAGCCATAGGGGCCAAACAAGTTCAAGTGCCAGGCAGAAGGAGCAAGCCAGCCGGCCCTGGCCCAGGGCTGCCATGCTGCTGCTAAGCAACGTGTGGGCACAACCTGCAGCCCTGCCTCAGAAAACTTATCAAGGCAGCATCTCCCTCCTCTTACACGAAATGTCAGTTTACAAATGGAAGAGACAGATCACAAACCATTCCCCTCTGTAGCTGTGTGGTCTCATCCTGAACCCACCTCTCTGCACACAGCTCATGTGAGCTGATTCTGCGTGCCCTGGCAAGCACACCCCTGCTAAATCACTCCTCAAGTCTCCTAAGTACAATTTTGTTTTATAGTCACTGTCAAACCAAAACGTTTCATGTTAATTTCTTACAACCTACTCTGCTGTCTGCTTGACTCCTGTGTGATATTTATTCCCCTGTCAAACGTGCATTTATTTGTTGACATTTTTATTAAATCAGACTGCAATAAATCAGTCTGCATTTATGTTTATATCCCTGCATGCTCAAGTATGCAGAGGACCTCGAAGTAACTGCATGCATTAAAGGCACGGCCAAATGCTCATAAGCATTTCACAGTGGGTAGATAAAGTCAAAGTACTAGTAATCAAAAATTATAATGACTCAACCTGGCCGGGCTGCAAGGAGACCACTGGAAGCAATGTTTTTGTTGGAATGGGCAATCTTCTCTCTCCTGAGTAGAAGGGAAGATTCTGGGAACCACCCCTCTTTCAGATTGTAAAAATTTACATTTTTTATTTCCTTGTACACAGGACAGAGAATTTCTGGAGCCTCAGTGTCAGCAGATTATTTTTTTTTAGAGTAGAAAGATAGCTTTTAAATGGTTGCACATTACAAAACATTGTAGAAAGATACAGTATTAAAGAAATTTCAGCATGCAGTTAGTGGTCACATCCTACCCAGTTCTTAACAGAGAATTAAAAAACATCCTTAGCTTACCAAGCACTGGGTAAATAAAATTGTGTGCAGGAAAAGTGAGGCATAGAGGGACATGACTGGCCTGATATCACCAGTCAGGAATAAAGATCAGACCAGCTAAATGCTGTCTGAAAAAAACCTGAGGGAGCAGATCAGCTGTCTACACACCTGTATCACTGGAATATTCTTCCTGAAAAGTCAATGCAAAAGAATATTTTTGCATAGTATCTTTTTATCACAGCTGCAGTAGGATGAAGAGGAAGTTAAAAATTCCCAATGGCAAAGTCATTCAAGGTTGAGGCTTTTCCTTGGCTCTTTCCTGCTGTTCCTTGTATCACTCATGCCAGATATTATACAGTACACATGCCCTGCAAGTCATAGGCATACTGGTGGCATGCTAAGGAGGGTCCTTGTGCCTTATTTCTCCCTCCATGCCATTCACACCAAATTTGATAAAAGGAATGCAGAGAAATTCAGAGCAGCTCCTCCAACTTCAGAGGACTCTGAACATAGGAAATTTTTTGCTAAATTACAATGTCTTGAAATTGGAACCAGCACACTGATTATGTCTCATTGTGACTCTGATGTCCTTGGTGATGGAGCTGGGAGACCGCAAAGTGAATATAATGCTCCTATATGTGACTCTAATGACTGATGATGCTCTGCTGTGGGTAGCAATTTTGAAATAACTGAGAATCAGGACAAAGAATATTGCCTTTGTCTTTTTGCTTCAGAAGAACTTCATGTGTAACTAAGGAGTACAACACAGTATTGCTAGCTACATAATAGGGAAATTTGTAGCCCCATCAAGTAGTTTGTGTTAATCTGCCCTATATCTGCAAGGTAGGCTGAGTGCACAAAGGGCAGAAAGGTGAGTGCTCACTCCTGGACAGGATGTTCTCACATGCAAGATGAAATCTCAGGACACGTGAACAGCCAACAAGTTCTGCAGACCACACAAGCATAGTAATGAATTAAATTAAATGTAGCAGTTTTAAAATTGGGCGCCAGATGTTTTCCTCGCTCTGGTTGCTCCCTATGATTCTGACAGCTCAAAGCAACCATCACACTGAAGTGCTGACCCACAGAGGGCTGAACCGAAAACTTTGGTGACATGCAGCAAGTGCAGTTATGCTGACCTAACCTAGTGTTGTTTTCCAACTCCTTGTGCCATGGAGAATTGCCAATGTGCTCAGGAGTATCTTGTGTTTTGTGACTCAGAGTCAGCATATACAGAGGAGACACACATTAGACAGGGATGATGGGGTTTCACTTCTTCCTCCACTACCATCTGACAGAGCATGAAGGACTTTGGTACAGATAAATGCCACTGTCAGTCGAATGGAAAACACCATGTGTCAGCAATCATCATGTGGATGGGAGAGGTGAAGAACAACTCACAGAGGAAAACACAGAGGGAGGTTAAAAGCAGATTCCCCCACTAATGCCATCTGTGGGAAGCTCCAGATCTGCTTCACCCTCCTATGCTCACCACAAGGAGACCTGCAGAACTGACCCCTCACTAGCAAGAGCAGGCTACAGGTCCGTCCTAGCTGTGTGACCACCAAGCACACTGACCCTTACACATTAGCTGACTATTTTGATTTTTACACACAGTCTGAATAAGCTAATTTAAATGTGTGGAGATCAGTCTCCAGAGATCAAAGACTGACAAAAGAGAGGCACAGAAATCTTATTTTTGATCCACCAGAACAGCAGATCCTGAGAAGTCCAAGCATTGCACTGGCAGGACGTTGTTGCTTGCCTTTGAGGGATGGGAAAATCAGAAAAGAGGAAATTGGTTACCTTCAAGATAACACAGTTAATTTGGAGAAGTGCCAACACTTTGGTGGTTACTCAGTCTCTTGAAGATATTGAACTGAGAAAATTTTGTTTTAATCCATCCTGAAGGGTTTCAAAGCCAATAGATTGTTCTGAGAATGAGCTCCTTGCTCAAATCCCCATACAGACTCCATTACCATGGTGGCCTTTCTCTTCTGGCAGTCATGGTTTATTAATCTTCCCCCCTCCCATTACAGAAGAAGTCATTGGAAAACAGAAATGTAATGACAGACCTGAATAAATCCTTCTGAAACTCCTTCCCTATGAAGATAGCAAGTCAGTTCCCACAGGATTTAATCTCGTCCCAATCATGTGCTCACAGAGAAAAATGAGTCAGAGAAACAAAATTAGAAGAGGTGCAGAAATCTGTGTCCTGTTCCACCCAGAAACAAGCTAGAGGGTCTTTTTGAACCAGAAGAGACAGATCACACCTAAAGGCTGTTCCAATAAGCTACCAAGAAATCAAACAAATGATTTTCTGTGCACCAGAAACCTGCTTTTTTTGCTCCTGCCTTACATTGTTCCTTCTAAACAGAAACCTTTGAAGCTCAGTTTGTGTTCCCTGAACACATTTCATAGTATTGCAGCCTTCTGGTCAAAATTAATTCCTCACATGGGGTGAAGGCCAAGCCCAAGACCTGTTTTCACCTCAATCTAGAGGGCCAGGCTTTTCACAACTTTAAATGGTGATGACAGCTCCAGCCATCCAGCTCTGAGGAATCTAGCAAAGGCAATTTAAAAAGTTAGTGCTCCCAGTGGTCTGCTTTTCCCAGAACAATTAGAGGCAAACATGTGCCTGCATTTCAAGGGCTTCAGTGTAGAGGCTGGTATAATAATGTGATCCCGTGGTCATCCACAGCTACAGCTGAAGGACTGGACTTTGTGCTGAGGGGGTTGTGTGGCTCTGGCTCCTGGGCAGCTGCGGAGGGGACAGATCTATCTCTACCAGCCCCATGACTCAAGCCCACCTCCCCATACCCTCAGACTCCTGTCACCCTCTCAGCACACAGACAAGTTGCATTCACGGTGCTACTTCTGCAGGATTTCTTGGCCAGGCTACTTGGAGTTCTAGAAAGGTTTGGTGGGAGTCCAACAGCAACATTAAGGCAAGCACTATTGTGGCTCCAGGGGCTCCAGGTGCTCCCCAACCAGCAGCTGCAACTTCCCCCCCTGCAGAAAAGGAGCCTGGACACAGCAGCATGTGACCAGTGGGTGTTTGTGTGCACCCATGTGTGCAAAGATCACACAGGAAAGCCCAGCCATAGGGATGACTTTTTTGCATGGAAATTTGCATCTACCAAAGTGAGCAGCTGTCCTAGCTTCTCCTTCCTCAGGCCTGCTTTTGTGTTTCAAATGAGTGGGTTTTGCCTCCATTCCCACAGCTGAACATTGCATTTCCTCAGGAACACTGGGGAACAATTATAACAATGAGAAAATGGTAAAAATAACACAAACCCAGATATTCCTAATGGCACTGACAACCAGAATGCTGCTTAGCATGGCAGACAGCAGAAATATCACCATGTTTAATAACCAAACAGGTGAGCACAGTCTGTACTTTCAGCCACTAGCAACCACTCACTCTTTGCTAGAAATATTTCAGAAAGGCAGAATCCCTCCAAAGCCTGTGAACACACTTAACAGTGCTCGGTAATTTGGCACTTGGGATGACAATCACTGTAGTTTTTATACTGTGTCATTTGTGGCAGCAGTGCAGTACAAAAGCATTCAAACACTGCTAGGTTGAAATATGTGTTTTCCCTAGGGTAATTAGTACAAGAAAATCAGGCTAAACATATTAGTTTGAGTTGGCTTTTTCATTCTCTTCCTGCACTTCTACACTTCACAGTCACAATAATTGTAGCCCTTATGAACAATTATGTAAAATTATGTAAAATGCAATATGATCAAGGCATTAGACTATTATTATCCCAGCTGCAAGTGCATGAATCATTACTACTACTAGAGTACCTAAAAATGCCAGAATATTCTGTCAGTTTGAGTTTATGGGACTTTTTTTGTCTTCTGGGTGTTCATGACAATTAAATCATACCTTGATAAATATGAAATTAAGAAATCCAGCACATTTATTATAAGTCATCATAAGGAAGCAAAAGAGTAGTTTTCATGAGTTGTGCTTGTTTTGTCACTTATTTGATTGACTGGCTTCTTAATTAGATTGATTAGCCTTGGATAGTAAAGCTATTAAGCTGGATTTGTCTTCTATCCCATGACTCCTATATCCCACCTCTCTTCCTCCTCCTGATCCCTACAGGCATTAAAAAATACAGATTTGCTGACACTACTCTTTGCCACCCAATGCTCATGTCACAAAACCTGGGCAATTACTTCATTTAAGAAAAAGAAACAAGAGCCAAGATAACAGTAGATTAAGTGGCAAAGAGAGAAATGAGACAACTATTCCGTAAGGAAAGGACACCACAAATGTTCCTTTTCTCTAGTTCAAATACGACAGTCACTCCCTAAGAGGTTGTTACAGAGAGCATGGGCTTTTAAAGAAATTCCAGTGAAAAACTATTGTCTCTTCCTTCCATTTGCCCAGAATCAGGTGCTGCTGCCGAGTCCTTCAATGACAAACACAGACAGTGTGACAGCAGGATCCAAATAATTATTTAGTCTAAAGGGAGAGCACTCAATACGTGTGCTCATTTGGAGCAGAAAGCCATGTCCTGTTTTAGGTTATTGCCCACAGGGAACATTGATAGGGCTGCTTTGTACCTAGAAACTGGCTGCAGATGCCCAAGTTTGTGGTAATTATGTACCTAGCAAAGCTAAGCCTGTTAAACTTTAGATCAGATTAATAAATGCAAGAGAAAGCTATCTACCTAATAATCTGGAAAAAAAACTATGCTCCCATTTGCAAGAATGAGACAATATTAATTGTTGCTCAATAGTAATAAGATGTTGTTTGGGAACCTAGTTGTGCCTTATTTTTTTCCTTAAAAAGGAAGAAAAAAGAACAAACCCAAAAACAAAAATAAAGAAATGCATGCAGGGGGAAGAAGCTAATATAATTAGAAGTGAAATGCTAATGTTATTTCATTAAATGATTTGTGGAGAATAAGAGATCGACATTCCCAAAGAATAATTTCTTTAAATACATTGTGTTCAAGTTTCCCCTCCAGGCGACTTTTCATCTTTCTTCACTAAAAAAAAATTGCATTAAATTTTATTAAAGAGTCCCAATTAAGCTGGTTACTTGCTTCAAAGAGCATCCAGGCTTAGGGGGATATGTTAGATGTTAACAGCGATGGGAAGATTCACCCGTAAAGCCGATTTTAAAAACAGCATCCTTCTGACTGGGCTTGCATGCCCTTCAGGCATTCTCCCAGACCTAACTGATGCTTATTTTGGGAAGCAAAACATAAGTGCTTGGATTTAAGGTCAAGTAGATGGCAAAGTTGGCTGTAACAAATGCAAAGTTTTCTTGATAGCTTTGGCAGACAGTAAAGGACAATTTCAGTTTTCTAAAATGAGTGTTTTTCTAGGATCCCAAATTGATCTGATTTGAGGGTGGCATCAGATGCACCTGAAGCAAACTCTGTGAATTTAGTTTTAATGCTATCTATCCTGACAATCTGCATACCTTGCCTTTTAGTTTAAATATCATTGGCAATAAGCACATCGGCTCAAAAATATACACTCAGTCTTGAGCAGATAGAGGTCTGAGGATGCAAAATATCAGTCCCACCAGCCTAAATTCTCACAGAGAAAATAAATGGGAAAAAATGGAAGGTGAAAAATTCAGAGAAAATCACTTGTTATCCATCTTGTACAATGACAACAGATAAACAGAACAAGGAAAAAAAAACCTGCACTGCTCCCATGTTGCTGATTATCCCAGGGAAAACAAGGATAGGTCTTCCACTTGAGAAAACCATTTTAAATCCAGACTTCTAATCTATGGAAAATAACACTTTGCTTTTCCTGTGGCAGACCTTCTCCTAAGCTATGCTGAACCAGGAGACTATTTATGCAACCATACAAATGTCATATTCATATTTAGACTTTGATGTAGTCCTTTTCTTTACATTCATATCCTGCATTTCCTTCACTTCTAATTGAATGCTAATTTGACATTCATTCTTCATAGCTAGATCTAGACAAGGCACCCAGTGGTGCATACTTAGGGGGGATGTTACTAGTATTATTTATTTTTTATCAGAGTATATCATTCCCAGGTAAAGGATGTGCTGCCTGCAATGTGATTATGTATGCTGGATAATGATTGCATTGACTGGGAGGAATATAAGTCAATTGCATATTGTATTGTGTATTATTTTATATTTATTATTTGCTGTCAAAGTGTTTTTGAAAACCAATGTTTACAAGCTGTGTACTTCACTATAGATACGGGGTTTCCTAAAGAAGGTTTAAGGGTGAGGATAAATTTAATTTGACAGTTCTGTCAGAGGTAACCTCCACTTCCTTCCCATCTGCCACTTGCAACAAATAAGCCAAACTTGTACCCAATGCAGCGGAAAAGAACTGGGGGGACTCAGTAGTAAAAATTACAGTGGGAAGATACAGAAAAGCTTTTTTCATAAAGCCAGTGACTTGCACAGCCAAACTACATTTTCCTACAAAAGTTATAACACCCCTGAGATAATGCTTACACTTTTTTTGGCTCTTTTTTTCTGTTTAATCCATCCTACAGTACTCAGGTTTAAAATGACATTTTTCTTCCTCTTTCAATGAGACCACACATCTCACAAGGAAAAAATACATTCTGAGTAGGATTGATGTATGTTGCAACATTTATATACAATAATCATCCTCTCTTCTCCATTGTACACAGGCTGACAAGTGATAAATAATGGAGCAAATTTGCAGTGGGGGGAAAGTGACAGCAGCTCCCCCTATTCCTCCCCAAGGCTGGCAGAACAATTTTACCCTGTTGCAGACAAGAGAAGACTGCTGGTAAGTTTTTACCATACAGGGGGCTTAGAAGTGGAAGGGGAGCCAGACAAGTTTCCCTGGGAGTTATTTAAAATGTTTTACTACTTCAGTTAGGATTGATGTCATGCCTTTTCACATTAAGTTACTGCTTTTCCCTGTGGTTCCCTTCTCATTAGCCTCACTGGGAGCTGGTGCTGCCATCCAAGTGACTCTGGGCTGTGTGAGAGCCTCTGTGTGGAGCCTGATGGATCTGACCTGATTGGTAACCATGGAAGACTTGCTTCTTCCAGTTTTCTAATGTGTGTTTCCTGCACTGTAATTTTATTTGTGGTCTGCACTGTGATGAAAACACAAGTTCAGATTTGGGTTATCTGTGTTTTTAAAGTTATACTTCTATAATTGATTTCTGGAGCACAACAGTGTTCACTGAGTGAATTGATTTAAAATTGCTGTAATAATACAGCAAAATTCCTTTATTAGTGCTGAAGTACATCAAGGAGAATCATTTAGATTGCCATCTAGGATAATAAATACTTAAAGACAAGTGCAAGCAGCCCACAACAAGCAGCAATGTTACAACTGCTTTCTCTGTCCTTCTTTTTCTCTAACAGCCCTTAGCCCATCATCAGCATAAATAAGATGCTGCCTGTAGGAGCCATCTGAAGGGACCTGTTTTTATATCTATTGTATATGAAGAACAGAAGGGAGAGAAAAGATGAGTCAAAATAGTAACTACAATACTAGTAAAGTGAACTCCACTGATAATTCCTCATTATGTGTTAATGTTGGGAAGAAGGGACTAATTTTCCTTCTCTTTATATCCGTGTAAATTGAGAATCACTGTGGTGGCTCAGGGAGCAAGCTTGGATTCAGAGATGAATGGCCAAGCCTTCAACCCCATTCACAGGACCAGATTCAAGAGATCCTTCCAAAGGATTCCATGACATATTTGCACTGACTTCAATAGGATTTGGACCAGACCCATTTTCTCACAAAGCAGGAAAAAAGGATTAGCCACCTCACTTGGTGTGTTTTCAGGCAGTCCTGCCTGGCTGATCTGCCGAGATCAACCCACAGACTATTTAAAAACAAACATTCATTCCCAGAAGTCTGCATGCCACAATTGCTATATGAACCAAAAACCAAAATGACAGCAGGAAGAAGCTGTTATTATAGCTTTTTTTATGCTTTAATTTTTCTCATCTACATGCCATATTTCAAGGATATTTGACTGAATCTTTTCCATAAGAAGTAAAGTGGGGTTTAGCTGTGTTACTTCAGCTGCCCCAGTTGGTCCAGCTTGTTCAAAGAGCTATCCCAGAGGATCTCTGAACCTCTGCATTTCTCAGAGCTTCCAAATTAAAATGCAACATATCACCACACCTAAATTACACATCCCGTACTCAAATCGTACACAACTGAAAAACAATCACTCATTAGTATAATTAACGTGATTATAGTCAGCAAATTGCAGATTCACTAGTAACTCAAACCTCAAACAAAGATTTACAGAAATATATAAATCCCATGGGATCCATTTTCTCCTAGAATTCAGGGTTTATCAATCAGTATCACATCCCTGGGAAGCAAACTGTGTCAGGTACCTACAATGCAGTGATAATTGGTGGGACTAAGCTGGTCTATGGGGGGGACTACCCTGCCTCATTCACGAAGAGAGGCTTATTACTATAGCAACAACTGCATCCTATGATTTGCTTGCTACAGACACCTGCAGAAAATATTCTGAAACTATCCATGCAAAAAACAACTGTTACCTTGACCTGGTGCAATTAATGTCTTCAAATCTGAATTATTTCTGCCACAGGTTAAACATTCTGAGTTGAGATGTCTTGTGCAAAAGGAAGAAGTGCCAGTGTGCTTTGAATTAAGGAGGGAAACACTTTATTTTGAGCTTATGCCCAAACTTCCCCAGAGAAAGAAGTAGGAAACAGAGTGACAGCTTGATGTGGTTGCTGGGAGACACCACTGAGACAGTGAAAGGAGAAAGATTTTTCCACTCAGGACTTGATCATGGAGCACAGCCACCCATTCCTGACATCACTCCTGTTTAAGATTTCCTTGCCTAGCACTTGGCAGTCACAGTGACAAGATGTGACCCTTCTGCTTGGAAGGGATGGGTGATTTTATAGAATAATTTGCTGCTCTCCTACACAAAATTAAAAAATAAATAAAGAAAATGAATGGGGGAAAAAAAAAAAAAAAAAAAAAAGAATAAAAAGAAAAAAAGAGGTTGTCCAAATTATCAGGAGCCTGGTACCACCATGGGAAGTGACCCTGAGAAGAGTGGCTCAGCATAAACTCTGCATTTCCCAGTTTTGCTATCTGTGTTATCATGCAGAAGGTATGCAAAGAGAAAAGCAGCCAGTGTCACAAGCCAGTGCCATCACAGAGGCTACCAGCTGTCAGGATGCTTCCATGACTTCCCCCCGCCCCCCAATTTGGAGAGGTTTTTAAATGAGCCCAAGGGCACACATGGCCTTGGGTATTAAAATATTAAGATCCTAAAATATTACCATAAAAGTGTTTGTCATGGGATCTGAAGAAGAAAAATTAAAAGATATAGCTCGTCCTTCCGCCTCTTCCCTCTCCCCTGTATGGTATCCCAGTGCAAGAAATGGAAAAGTAAAGCTTGGAAGAGGAGATAGGGCAGGACTGGGCATTCCAGTTTGGGATAGCATATTCCCTTCTTCCCCTCCCAGAAAGGAGGGAATAGACCCCTAACAATGCAAAGTAATAAAATTTCACTTTATTTCTAAGCTTATGTCTAAGTTAAGGAAGGAAAGCAGGCAGAGTATCTTTTGGGGGGCAAAGCTGAGAAGAAATATCTGCGCTGAAGAAAACTTTGGATCTTTTTGTAATTTTCTCTTGATCTTGCAGATCTCTCTATTTAAGTACTGCCTTTTCATATCTCCTCATGTCTACTGACAAATGAGTTGAATGAACCAACAACAATTTATTTTACTGCTAAAGGACTGATGACAATGAAATTCAAAGAGCAAAAGATACAGCATTGCCAATTCTGGCCTAAGTGGAAGAAGCATCTTCCAGTGACCAGGAAAGCTCTTTTAAAAGCAGCACGTAATGTGGAATATGGCAGTAGCCTGCTGATCCCATGGAAATGTCCTATGTATTCCCTCTTACATCTCTAGCATCAGAGCAGTCAAGTAATATCGTCATGGTCTCAGCTGAGAAACTCAGTGTGTGTTTCTCAATTAGAGTTTGGATATTTCTGAGAATTTACACTTGAGGCAACTAACAAGAGTAAAGATAAAAGCAATGACAGTGTCTATGGAGGGATTCACAACCAAACTGTACAAACTGTTTCTGAATTAAAAACTGTCCTTACCCTCCCACTAAAAGGCTTTTTACTAACTGAGCATCTTTCAAACTCTGTTTAAAAACAGAATTGTAATTTCAGCACAGAAGCTAAAAATGTCTCACAGACTTGATTTCCTTCCATACAGATAAACATTTAGCAAGAGAAGCAACTTCATGTATCGAAGTCTGAAAGTTGTCAACTGCTGCAAGGAATTCCTCTTTGCACCATTGTTATTTAAAACAGAATGGCACCAATTTGTGATATGAATGATCTATTGTGGTGAAGCTGGTTCAGTGCCTCTTAAAGGCAAAGGCATCACTCTGACCCATCTGTTCTATGGACATAATCTTAATTGCAAACATAGGGTCACATCCCAATAAATCAACAATGCTGCAGTGAAGGTGCCTACTTTTACACCAGCTGAACATTTACCCACTACTGCCTACAGTCATTCCTCAATAGAATTTAGGGACAAGAAACAGGAGATTGTTATCAACCCCTTCTTTCCTACAGTGACTCATATTTATTGCTACTAAAACTCCACATGGGCAAAATCCAGGTCCTACTCCTATAAACCCCAAAATTCTCGTAGACCACAGCTTCACTCCCTATGTACGGCAGAACAAAACAGAGATGTCTGGGGTGAACAGCAGGTCATAGAATCACATAGGAGAAATATGTATCAAGTCAGAGAAAAAATGCCACAGGATCTGTTTCAGGCTTGGTAAGCTGAGTGTACAGAATCTGAGCATAGTTAGTTTCAAAATAAAGGTAAATTATCAGAAAGGATAAAAAGGAGAAAGCATCCCTGTGTTTCCCTCTTCCCTAAATGGCACAGACACAGATGATCTCATTAGCTCATCTGTGTAATTTACACTTCTATATGACTGGGGAATAAAACAAATATTTAGAAACAAGCAACAGGATGGGGATAGAAGAGGGGGAAACCTCACAGTCCTCTCATCTAAGCTCCTTCTTTCCTTGCCAAATGTTATATTCCCTTCCTGGGAACCCCTCCAAGTTTGCGTCTCCAGATGCTACATTCCAGGAGGCCGCCTGGAATCCCTCCTACCCACCTCTACATCATTCACTGTGAGCAGGCAGGGCAAACACAGGGTAGAGAGTGTGTTTTATCCTTATTTATTTCCAGATGGAAAATCAAGCCATGGAAATAGCTAACTGAGAAAAACAAAACAAACAAACAAAAAATAAAAAACAAAGAATAACAAGACCAAAACAAAACAAAGAAAACCCAACATAACAAAAAGCAAAATCTTAACCAAAACGACTCTTCTTTGGGAAAAAAAAAAGTGAAACATCAAATCACAAATTGCAATTGGGAGGTACTGACACTGGAGCTGTGTTTTCTGCTGTAAACCTAGGGCTCTGGTAGGTGACTTACAATCAAGTGAGAAGATCACTATTGGCATAAGGCAAACCCTCATTACAAGCAAATATAAGCACAATAATCAAAAGTATGTCCATCAGGGTTCCCTCTTAATGGGCTATTTGGGCACAGGTTCATCCTGGCTGTCAGCATTCATTTGAACCAGGACCATGTAACTGTAGGCTGCTATAAAGGCACCCATCCTAAACATGTCACGCTGGGTGAAGGAATTTCCTACTGGAAGTACTGGTCAGTCCATGGAGGAAGCTTAAGCGGAGATCTAAGAACTGGTGCCTGATGTATGAGTGGGTGAAGTTAAAGGAGATGAACCCCTGCCCTCTCCAGGGACAAGAGCTGATCTGTCAGTATGTCACTCTCCACCTCTCTCTTTCCTCTAATCAACAGAGGAAACCTAGAGTGACTCTCACTGAGTTTGGGGTCTGAACTTAGTAGGCTGGAGCTGAGCTTAGGAGCTGGCAGCTTGCTGGAAGCAAAGTAATGGGATTCACAGTTACCAAGGAAACATGTTGATCTTTAGTATTTTTTACACTTTAAAAATGCACCTGATTTAAATACAGATAAATCCAGTTGAAGAAGTAAACGCAACCAGATCTAATTAGAGAACTGAAGTGGTGTAACATGATGCTTTCTCAATTCATAGCCTTCTTTCATCCTCTTCCTACATATCTCCAAAGACCAATGCTATTCTGCCTATGTCTCCCTACCTAATTTTCATTTTAAAATGTGCTTTAATGACTGCAAGTAGGTCTGCAGTCCAGAAATAGAAGTCTCAAAGCGCAGAGGGCATTATGTTCCCATCCACCTCACAGGGCAGGCTAAAGCAGAGTCCAGACCCACATTACCTGTATATTAGAAGGGACCTCTCTGCAGTTTTTCATCATGGTCCCCTTTTGGATGCTGTTTTACAAGCCCCAGCTGACCTTCAGTCCCGGTAAAAAATATTCTTATGCCTGATTGTCTCCATCCCTCTCTATTTTCCTCTCCCTTCTCCTTCCCTTGCACAAAGAATGGCTGGTAAAAATTTATTGTGGGTGGGATTTTGAGGCAGGCATCCCATTAAATTTAATGGGAACTGAGCATCTAAATCCCTTAGGCAGCTTGAAAATTTCAGCCTCTATTAGTAATGCTCTTCTCATTATAACAAGATTTGTACATGACAGCTCGAGAGCCCTGACTCTGCTATTAGTGCTGTGGTTCTGTATCCTGCCACTCCCGGCACCCAGTGTTGGCTGCCTTGCTCACAGCTCATCTTCTCACAAGCACAGCAGCTGACACGAGACCAGAAAGCAGCCTGCCATTTCATTAGGATTGGTGAACTTCCTCATAGGGGGGTTTCCACAAAAGACCATGCCGAGTAAATCCACCTGTGCTGTGATTATTTGAGAACCATTTTATTTTAAGTGTAATACTCAGCTCCTGATGTGCAGTGTGCCACAGGGTGGATGTGGCTGTGTTGCACAGCTGCATCATGATATAGAGAGGGAGAGTTTTTCAAGGGTAGTTGTAGACTTTGCCAGGCTGTCTAAATTGCCAGATCCCACCACACTAAATTTTTCATCAGCTTTCTGCCTAATTTACTGAAATTATAATTTACAAAGAGGGCACGAGTAGAATGAGAACAGCTTTTTTAAAATTTCATGCACATCTTGCAGGCCTCTGTTGGTAAGGTGTTTAACCTCACTGGTGTTAATCACTCCTGACAGGGGAACATTCTCATTCTCATCAGAGATTTTCCCATCCCTTTTTATGTCACTCTGGCCCGACTCCGCTATGGAATAAAAGGGACTAGAAAACATTTATGAAACCTGGGAAAGCAAAAAATGGTTGGACTGTCAAGATTAAATCTTACCATCTTGTACTTGCAGTGGGGAGGTAGAATTTCTCCATAATAAACTAGGGTCACTCAGCACCTTTTTTTTTGTTATCATTGCTCTTTTAGGGTGTCACATGTACCTATCTCCTCCTCACATGGTGCTATGAGTGACTGAGCTCTGGACTCCAAACATCAGATCTGTAAGGATATGCAGAGCCCTTCTCTTACTTGAAGATCAAAATTCTCAGAAAACAGTGGAAGTTTAGATACTTAAAAACCTTGGGATATCTGAGCCTGTATTCACAGTGTGAAGGACAGATATTATGATTTTTATTTTTTTTCTTCACATGTCTCTGCCCCACAGCAGTGCAATCTCCTGCTGTTTCCTCCATGAGCATCTTGCAAGAAAGATCTAAGCAAGCTGTGCTGAGTTTAGCAGGCATTGAGCTCTGGAGCCAAATGCAACCATCCTGCATGAGAATGGAAAATATTTAGGGACTTGGCATTGTGGCTGCATGGACTCTGAGTAAACAAGATGCTTAACACTTGGGTTTAGGGAAGTGATAAATTCAAATAGGAATCCTATTTATAACAAATAATTTTTTTTATAACATAAATATATGTTATATATATATATAACATAAATAAACATATAATCAACATGATCTTATTTTCTACAAATTAAAAGCAATTTTAATAAAAAAGTCCGTAAGTACTGTTTTTTCAAAAGGGAAAATTGAAAATTTAAGAGTACTATTTAGTGCAATTATCTGAAATCGAGAGTTTAGTGACCAAACTGGGGAAGTACTGAATGTCTTTAAGTCACAGATTCAGCCATGATCTGGAAATGACACATGAAATAATTATAATCTTATTCCCACCGCTGAGGGCAACACTGACAGATTTAGCCTGAGCATATGATGAAAGTTTACAGACCAATGAGAAAAAAGTCCAACAGAGAACCCAGAGAATAACCAAAGTTCTCAAAAAGAATGAGAAAATCATGAGAGTAAGTCTCAAGGGGCTTAAATAAAAGCAAAGGAGATTTTAGTAAGAGCTTAATGAAAATTCTATAGCATGAAACTAGTGAAATGCTGGGCTAAACTACTACATGATGGAAATCCCCAAGCAGCAAGTTTTGAAGAACAGATCAGACAGACAGCCACTAGGAGCAGTTAATTACATGTTCATGTCCTTTGAGGAAAAGAGATGGATTAAATGATCTCTCAAGGTCCCTTCCACTCTCATAATGTCTATTTCATCTATGAAGCATCTCTCGCTTTTTCACTTCTTTAACGAAGCAGAGGAGGGAGACTGTGCAAGGGAGTATTTCAGATGCTCAGCCAGCAGGATGAAGGACACAGCAAGTGGAGCCAACTGAAGACTGAGGTCCAGAGGAAAATTAACTTATGACTGAAATCTCAGACAGGAGAAGAGAGAATATACATTACATCCTGCTCTGGATATCCTTAATGTTTCCCCTGAGCTGGATCACTCTTGACCCATCTTTTGAGGAAGAGAGTCCACAGCCTACAGGCAAGTTCGAACTGGTCTGAACAAATAAAACACCCCTATGTTTAAGTTTTTTCTATCCTACTGCTTTTTATGTTTTTCCCTGATTCTTAAAGCCTGATATTTTCTCTGCTGTATCCCAAGCAAGTGCCAGTCCTCATGAAAACAGGAAGAAAAAATATAGGGCAGTTGGTATAATCTACTTTCTTAACATTAGTAATTACTGTGGCAAGTATAGTGCATTTCTGAGGCAGTCTCTGGTGTTACTAGATTAATTCATTCGCGTCATGCTATTATAGGGCCTTAAATCTCTGTTTCTCAGGCTGTTTGTTAAAAATAAAGTGGTTCAGCATAAAAGGGAGTCAAATAACTGGGATGATTCAGCCCGCTCAGGGTGCTGTATATTTCTTCTCTGCTCCATCAGTACCTCTGAATTGTGGTTCCCAAAGCAACCAAACCTGTCTTCAACCACAATTTTACATCTGCCAGGGAAAGGGATAAGAAGAGCTTTACACTGATTTGTGTACTCAGTAATCCTTATTCCACAGCTGTTTGTTTCCACAAGAGGGCAGGGGATGAAGTTTGTGGTGTGTTGACTCCCACGGCATTATATATTACTGCACAGCAACTGTTTGCCAGAAAGTGGTGTCAGCCATGTATTATTGCCCTATATCACCACAGTGTGCTTTACCTACAGTGTCACGATGATACACAGCATGTTGGGTCCCTTCTCTGGCTGATGTGCTGTATATTGCAGCCCCCAGCTTAGCACTTGCAACACCTGCTCTGTGCAATTTTACTCTCTGCAGCCTAAACTGAGGTCCAGACTGCCCAAAATGGAAGTATCAGACAGTGAAATACTTGCTAGACTTTTGTGAAGTCATCAGTTCCTCTCTCTCTGCCCCACAGCTACTAGTACATGCATTAAGATGCGAGCTAACACTTATATTTTATAATGAAATGCTTCCTTAGTTGTTACCCTAAAATAAATGAAAATAAAATGTAAGCAATCCTAATAGAAAAAGCTGCTGTCAAGCTGGTACAATGTATAATGGAATACAGTAGCACTGTATTTCATTAGGATTCAGTGTATTTTTCATGATGGTTGTCAAGGATTCAATGGCTTAAACATGAATTCTAAAATAAGATTAGTATTCCAAATAAAATAATTTTGAAATATGTGTATTTCCCATTTCATTCTAATGAGCTTCATTAAATGCACTGTACTGCTTGTGGGTGTAATTTGAATTCAGGAGGGACATAGCAAAATACAGCCAGCTGGGACCAGTGTCGTATCTGGGCACATGAAAGAAAGATGGACAGACGTTCTGGTCAGCATGTCTGCTTTGCAATGTGCTCCACAGCCATCAGAGCCAAAACACAGGAGAGCTGGCTGAAAAAATACAGCACAGACACATGTTTCTCACCAGCCTTCAGCTTTCATGGGACTCTCCAGGACAAGAGTTTGCACGTGATGCTCCATCTGACACAAGGAGTGGTGTAAATTGAGGTAGTGGGCCCCCATAACTTGCTCAGGTAACATGGACTAGAAGGGAAACACGCATCCAAATTTCACTGTAACCACACCATCTAATAGAATTTTAGTAGTCTTTAAAAAATTCAATGGATTCTTCTCCTACACTCTGGAGCAGTGACCAGTCCAGCATCCAAGCACCACCAGCAGCTCCAACACTGTTCATACTTCATTTAGCTGAATTACTACAGCAACTAATCAGTTCCATACACTTTGCCTTTTCTACCTCGAGATTTATCTTACTGGTCAATCATCTTCTTGGGTCAGTAAGACTGGAATCAGGCAAGAAACTAGGCTAAGACACAAGTGAAAAAAAACCAGTAATAATAAATAAATAAATAAATACAGCAAGTTCCTCTTGTTCCCCATTGCAGTTTGATATAACAGAAAATAATAAAACACTTGCACGATATTTTGGCAATGCAGATGAGAAAATATTACAGCACAAACCCACTTCTAAGAAAATAACTACAAAAAAGGAGGAATAAATTATATAACAACTTTTATTTCTGGTCCAAGCTTAAAGTTACATCATCTACCTCTGGACTGCAGATGGGTGAGGAGAGACATGAACCAGCATCCTTGCAGGCAGGCTGCAGCAGAACAGCCCAGGAGGGAGACTCATGGGTCCTGCTGGAAAGCAGGTGCATTCCTGGATGAGCTTCTCAGCAGAAGAAACTGCTCCCCCACAGAGCCAGACGCTGCTGCATCCTGCCTGTGAGGTACCTGCTAACAGCTGAGCCCTGTCACCTCCCCAAGGGAGACAGAGACAGCTGGTCCAGGTGGGAATCACCCCCCGCATCACACAACCACCCACACTAGCACTTCCTCAAACCTGTTCTCTGGTCATCTCTATAGCTTTGCTGGTATTCTTCATTTTGGACTACACTGCAGGTGAGGCATGGCAATGAAAGCAGGCATTTGGAGCAGCCAGGGAAAGGGTCAAACTTCTCAGTTGCCCCTGCTCCAAGCCCAGCTACAATGATCTCCTCTTGACAGGGTCAGGTCTTCCCAGAAAATACCAAAGAAACCACAAGAGTAAGCAGGCTCTATAGTGCATGAGAAAGAGTCATCCACTGCACAGCATGGCTGTGCTAGCGCCTGTGGGTCTCACCTCTCCTCCAGCACTCTGCAATGTCACATCTTTGCTGAACAGTAAGAAAAGCCTTTCAAAATTCAGCTGATGGTGAGACCACCCATGGTAAGAAAAATGACTAATGCCCAGAGTTATGAAGTAGCTGTTGACTTTCTGACAACCTTACTCCCAGGGGACCCTTTTTGTATTCCTCTGCTGTTTTCTTTTTCTCTCCTCATTTATTAAGACTGCATAAAATGCTTACTGAGTGGACTTCAGGTCCAAAGCTGAAGGATGATGTATTTCTAGCTAAAGGCCTTTTTAAAGAACCAGCTAGAAGAGAAGTGCTAGCATTAAGTGGCAAGATAGCTCTATAATTACTAGGAGTCATATGGGAATAGAAGACTGATATACTGGGGCCAGGAAAGTGCTGGAAAGAAAGCATCATTACAATATATAAAGAAAAAGGAGAAGCAGCACAGAGGCTGGTGGGTGAAGAAAAAGTATCTGGAGAGTTACAGTCATAGGCAATATTCAGGATGCAGAAGGAAGGATGAGGGTTCATGCTGCCTGTGATGACATGATACCTGCATCTAGTGAGGGAGAGAATGGGCCAGACTAGCTGTGACTTCAGGAAATGGGGCACCCCCATACACCAACAGGCATCTCTAGTGCCCTCCTGTAATTCAGGTAGTCATTTGATCCCCCTCATTTCAAGAGGGGACAATAAATTCCAGTGCCTTATCACTGAGCTTACAATAGGGAAGAAAATACTGCAACATTAACTCCATTACCTGCTTCAACCACTGGAATGAGAAATGCAAGCAATGTTTCCCTGCTGGTGCATGGTTCCTGGGCCACGATAAACTCAGGTGTTAACTTGAGAAAGCTTCAGTGGAGGACTTAGAAGCAGCTATTACATAGATAAGAACATGTAAATTCACAAGTCTGAGTCCTGGTATAAATAAAAGCAGGATTTTGACCTGTGTATTTTAGACAGAAGAGCAGTACCCATGGCATCTCCATGGCTCTCCACGCTCACTGACAGTCCTCTGGCCAAAGAGCATTTTCCTAAGCTTCACAAATTAGTATCTGCCACAAACATTACTGCACATTTGTAACCATACTTGACCTATATAGGGTAAGAAAACCAGCCTGGCTGCAGTCAGGAATTATGGCAAACTGTGATCGCATTTGGTTCTCTGGCCACATTATGCAATGGACAATGTTTAATTAGAATTAAGTTGACTCATCTAACAGTACTGAAAAACAAATTAGAAACTTGTCTAAATTACTGTAGAAATGCACCCAGACATGAGATAATTAAGCTGCTGTAAGGCACCCTGCTGCACATTGCAAACAGTTCTGCCACACGTCCCTCATCACTCGAGGATACACAGACAATAATGCTGGGACTTGCATCCCCTTTAAAATAACCTGATGCAAGATGGTGTAAACACAGTGCTGGAAAAAGCAGGTGCACACAAGTTCTTGGTATGAGAAGTTATTAAAATAAAAGCTGAAAGAGAAAATAAATATGTTATAAGAAGGAATTGTATTTTAACACAGTCATTTATTAACTGATCCTACAGAACAGATCTGATTGATCCAATGACAGGGTGTCAATACTCTCTTATTTTGTGTGATAATAATTATGTTTCCTTCTGCTTTAGCCTACCTTGCACTTAAAGGAAGCTTAGAGATTCCGGAATAAAGTGAGTTCAGATTACTCTGATTTCTACTTTCTAGTCATTTAAAAATGTTTTCTTACAGAGAATTTATTGTTGAAAAACACTTACTTGAATAGCTAAAAATATTTTCTCAAAACAGGCTTCTTTCAGAAACTGAAATAGTTTGTTGTTATAAATTGGTATCTAAGGTCTTCAGGGTGTTTAAAACTACAAAGCCTAGACCTAATCTGTCTTTTGACAGATTTTTTACAAGTTAAGCATTAAAAAGAATTAACTAGAAACTTGAGAATAATTATCGGTTTTCACTCTCTTTTTCTGGGAAGCTGTCACAAAAATAAAACATTTTCATTCGTGTTATTTTTCTCATTAATATTTTAAAAAGAAAAACCCATGAAATAAACTGCAAAGGCTTTATCTTTTTAGTTTGGTGGAAAATAGAACTTTCGGTGGCTTCTGGGGAAGCCAACTCTCTTGCTCAATGTAAAGCCTGGACAGGAGGAAAAAGATGAGCAGGAAAAGTTTTATCATATGGTGAGCTCTACTTGTCTATTCATTAATCTCCCACATTGTCCACAGGCTTCTCAAACTAATTAATCAATAACATAATACATCCTTGGCATAACTTTACTGGCATTACAACAGAGATTGTATTTAGCTCAACTGTGCAACACTAAAATGCACATTAACTCCCTTAGGTTTGGTTTGAGAAAGATACACTTATTGCACTCTTTTTATACTGACATACACACTGACTTCTTTTCTTTTCAGAAAAACTATAATGTAACCACTCATTCCAAAGCTCCAACGGGGAATTCAGAGAGGTGTGTTCTCACAGCATTGCATTTCTATGGTCATTAAAATGAAAGGGTATTTTTTAAGTTGACTATAGCAGAAGCTGAGGCAGAAATTCCAACTGGGACATGGCCAGGATGTCATTCCTTCCTCTTTTGTTTAATCATGGTTCCTTCACTGTTTTAAGGTGAATGTGGTATTCTCCCTCTCTTCTGCTAAATAATGATGTACTACAGCATCAAAAAGCTGAAATACTGCACACTAAAAGTGGCTGCTAGAAATATTATTTTAAATGTTTTGAGATTTAACATATTATCTGAGCAAAAGGCACTTCAGTATTGTGCTTGATATGGAAACATTTTAACCAGAGCAAACAAAAACCTCTAGTTTCCGTTATCATATAGGACATTACCTAGATTCAGCCCTGGAGCATAATTACCATGATATGAGCTTTGGTGCCCGTGATTTTGCAGAGGTAGACCAGCCCCTCCCAGATTTTATGGTTGTTTTTCTGAATCAAAACCCAGGGACACATGAAGACCGAAAGCTTCTAAATCCATCCTCAGTTTAAAAAGGAGTCAGAGTGTTCAACATCAGAACATTCATTCACCTGCTGCTATAGTACCAAGTTTTCAAAGATCTGTGGAGACTTTAACCAAACCCTTTAAGATCTTGTACTCATGGTTCTGACAGCAGCTGATGCCAGAGCAGGGATGGTATTCACTGGGCAAGGCAAAACTCTGGTTGAAAGTGCTTTGTCCTCAGCTGGTCCTAAAGCATGAGGAGCGCTCTCATAGCCAGAGCAGTTACTCCAACAGAACTACTTTGCCCATTGTGCTCAAACTCCAACCTCGAGAAACTGCGTAAACATCTGTGCTGCCCTGTCTTCAGCTGTGGTAAAGAACGGGGAGGAGAACATAATTCCTGGAACTGGAGAAAATTCACTGCTTTGCTTTCACTCCAAGAAGAGTTAGTGTCCAAGTCTAGCTTGGTTTATTGCTCAGCTGTGGTCCAGAGAGGTGCTTTTAAAACAACACTGCTTCCACCTTCTCCTTAGACCCTCCTTGCATGAGTCCTCTGAAGACAGTGTCTGTGCTGCTTTTTCTCTTAGCTTTCTCTATATATTGGTCTATGCATTTGCTGCTAAGGTCTCTCTTGCTCTTTTGGTGGAGAATCCTTAACTTTGAAGGGTAAAAATAACATGCCTGCTATGAAGGACACTGAAGAAATATATAGTGCTTTTTTGGTGCTTTAGTAGGTAAATTTGACCTAGATATCACAAACAGCAGGAGAAGAAAAATGCAAATACCTCTCCCTCTGTATAAAATTATTCAACACAACAGAAAACTAAGGGATCCGAGAGGTGAGGGATGATTTATAAGGGCAGATGTGGGAATATTCTATCCATTTCCCCAGCTGTGGATTTCTGATGTGCACAGCTGTGTCCTCTTTTTCACTGTTTGAACTGCTGTCTCTACAGCACTAGTCCCCTGGCTTCTTTTTCCTCTTAAAATCTTTGCTTCAGCTAGCTGATTCTTATTAATCTTCCCCCAGAGATACATGTATTTTTAAGATATTAAAGTAAGGAAAGAAAACCTAAAAGAGGCCATATGTTTGTGCAAAGGCACGTGTGTGGCAAAGCCTGTCTTAAAAATAATCTTTCCTTTTACCTTTTTTTTTTTTAGTGTTTGCATAGAAAAAAAACCTCTTTCTTGTTTCAGAAAACTATAGCTCTGAACAAATGTTGCAATTATGCTTCTCAAAAGCAGAGAAGTGACAGGTGAAAAAAATGAAACTCACTTAGGCAAGGCAAGTTTAGAATATCTGTCATGAACTGCAGTTACTTCAGTGAGTCTCCCTTTAGGTTTGAAAACCCAGAAAATCATGATCATTTGAGCTTTTCCTGCATTTTTTCAATGAATTGTAATTAAGCTCCAATTTTCAATGTCTCTCAAGTCAGTTAGATTTTGAACTTATTTTTCTGCTAAAAGTATGCAGCCAGTGCTGTACAGGTCAACAGGACAGCTCAGTCATACCTTTGCATTAGTGGCACTATTCAGCTGGAAGCAGAAAAAAACATCATGAATATTTGGGATACTCTGATTGCCTCACCAAAGGCCAGCACCAGTAGATCAGATCTAGCACAAGATCAAATCTTTGCAATGCAATTAAGCGGTTCA
>NW_009953964.1:8570123-8614226 GCF_000747805.2 Chaetura pelagica
AATGCAATTAAGCGGTTCGGCTTCATGCACATAAGAAGTAGTGTTTCAGGGCCACTGCTGAGACAACTGCAGCAGCAAATACTTTGATCATCCCATTCACACCAGCTCTGCAGGAACCATTCTGAGTCTGTACAGAGTGTGTAACCAGCCAGGTTTCACAGCATGGCACTGCTCTGCCCCAAGCAGTAGCGCTGAGGATGCAGAGAAGGTCCCTCCACCTTTCCTGTGACTCCCTTCAAAAGCAGCCCCATCAAGATGTTACTGTGCAAAACCTGTGAGACCTTTAAACACAGGGTGCTGCACAAAGGCAAAGTATGTATTGCTGCCTAAGCATCAGCCAGAGGGTGGATTTTCCTCTGGTGAAGGGAGAAAAGCAGTTTCTGGTGAACTTGTACCAGCTCCCTCTCCTGCTCCTTCTTATTGCAAATCACTGAGAATAAACATGGTGAAGCAGTTTAAAATAGACTTTAATTATCTCTCAAGCAATTCCGTTATGCAATTTGGCCAAGGCACTCTCATTCTGCCCATTTTGCTTTCCCATAGTGTATTACCTATGAGTCCAGAGAGCTTTTCTTTCAGCCTCCCTTCCATTTCTTCTCCCTCTACCCTCTGATTTCCTCTAGAATGAAAATTCCCAGACGACTCTGATTATGACCTCTGGAAGCTGCACTCCCAGGAGCTCAAGGCAACACTGCATCCAGCAGCAACCAGCACTGGTGAATTTTAAGCCCTATTAATAGGTCAAGTGACTGATAAGCTCACTTCATCATCACAGCAGACAGGTTTGTGCCCTAAGCTAACATCACAGGCAAAGCCAAAATTCAACTCCAGCCTCTGCTTCCACCTCTGAACTGAGATACAGTTATAGTTCTTCTCATACAAAAAGTTTGACATGGAGGACTGACATCAATAAAAGTTTTAACAACCTTCATATAAAATATTTCGTATTTCAAACAGAACTATATATTTATAAACTTTGTCTACAACAGTATACCACAGCATCATCTTGTAAAATTTTTAAAGTTAACTACAGATGATACATATTTGATGCAAACAGTTGCAACTTGATAATAAAAAGACTAGTTATAGACCTATAAAAACATTATGTCTGGTTTTTACAGTCGATCATTAATATAGTAAATTGTTGTTATGGCTTTATGCTTTGTTGGCTGACAAAAACAATCAGAACCTGAAGGAGACCCTGAACTTTTTTCAACAGAGGTCTGAAATTGACCCATTCAGAGAAACATCTTCATAAAGGCTATAAAGTACTCCTGCAGTCTATAGCCCTTCTTGTAAATAGGTTCGTAATCAGCAGACACCTCAAAGTTAAAATGCACCCTGTCTGTTGGGCATGTAGTTGTTATGGCTCAAAAGAAAATCAGATCTGACATCAAGAACAAAAGATCTGTTCTTCATTTGTTGCAATAAATTTAGAATGGTATTCAACAGTCAGAAGCAAAAACCACCAAGCTCACTGGTGGAAGTGTGCACTAGTGTGGGGGATGGATAGGTGAGTTCAACATTTCCCAAACAGCAGCAGAAAATCTGAACAGACAGGAAATAACTGGAAATCATGACTTTTTGACTTCTTAAAGGTTGTGTGGACATACAGATGGGCATCAGGATTTGCCCACAGAGGAGCCCTCAGGAAAGCAAATCCAAAGTAGCTTTCAAAATAAATCCCTTTAATGTGTTAACCAGAATGGTGGCCAATTTAAGTCCTGATTAGGAATGACCATACTGGAATTCATCTTACTCTCTTTGGAGATGAATTTCACCAAACGTGTTTGAAGCCACTCACAACTGGGAAACCCATATGGGGCTTTACTGGCTTTAGTTAATTCACAGGTGCAACAATTCTGGACAAAGCCCGAACATCTCAGCATAGCCAAGGGCCCATCAACATGTCACGTTGCTTCCCATGGTGCCCATGCTGACCTCTCCTCCCTTTTGCTACAGACTATCTAACTTATATTTTACTTTTCCTGGAATATCCATAGGAAACTTATGGATGCCCCAAGCCTACAATCTGCTTTTTTTGTGCACTATTAATAGGAATGTGCTGAAGCAATGAAAGACCTATTGATGCCCTGATGGATTGTGAGGGAAAAAAAAGTGTTGTTTTTTTTTAAAGCTGCATTTTAAATCAGCTCATTACACATATTGTTTTATTTTTCACTGCATGACATCAGCATTCTCTATTTGCTATTCACTGGAGGTTAAAACATCCAAATGGATCCTGCTCCCAGGCTTATGGTCCAAGCTGTGATTTGGTTAAGCAAGATTGGCCAGATTTTCTCCTGGAAAAAATCCATTCAAAATCAGGAAAATTATCCCAACAGATAATTTGGCTTGGAAACTGTGTCTTCTTTTAAAGTAATTTCACAGAGGCCTGTGCAAATCCAAAAAAATATCCATTGACTATGAGAGTTTTAATATAAAATCAAATCTGTATTTTTCCCAAGGGGCTTCACATTTTCATTTGCATCAAACCCCAAAAGATATTTGTTACATGTAACCTAATTTATGGGTATTCTCCCATTCTTTTCTTTTGCAGAGCTTGGGGTTTTTTCTCCCCTGAAGAAGGCTAAGACTGGAAAGTGGTCAGAGGCAGGCCTGTGCAAAAGACCTTTTCTTCTTTATTTTCTTTGTTATGGACTGTCCAGCTTAAAATGAAGATCCTGGAAGTCAGGGAACACCTGTTTAAGAGTGGGGAGCCTGCATCCAGTGTGCACCTGGGATAGGGTGAAGAAGTGATGGGTTTGGGGACAGCACCAACATGGTCAGACTCACTGGAAGGCATGAACTGGCACCAGTGTCCAGCAACAGTGTATCTGCAGAGCTCTCAGGGAGGAGGAGGAGGAGGGGAAGCACAGAATTTAATATCTGGGAGTCTTTGTATTAACAGGGATAGGAGCAGGGTATAGGGGAATCAAATCCTGAAGCTGTGCCAGGAGGCTGTTATACTCAGAGAAATTCCTTCCAATCTCTTAAGTCAGAAGATCCTGTGTTTTATTTTAGCCCATGATTTTGAGCTGGTTCAAGACTTCAGAAACAGGAAATTATGGGGACTGGATGCTTGCCTTTTCCTCTTAAACCATAAGCATCACAGAGTCAAAAGATGAATGTTTTCTAGCCAGAGCTCTCTGCAGGTTTGAAATGCTGGTACTTGGTGAGTCTAAACTGTTGATAACAAATAAACTTCTACTTTGAATGGAAAGCTATAAAGCCTTTATCTCGAGGAATCCAGGAGTAGAGCTAGAACCACATAGCTTAATAGATTTCACAAGTCAGTTGCAACAGGGGACAAGAAATTATTATACCTGCATTATCACACTAAGAGATCCTACTGCAATCTCTACTAGAAAATCTCACCAAACCAGAGAACAGTTAATACATATTCTGTACTGGTTAGCACAAACACCTACCTCTGAGTGCGTTAACATGCAACAGAAGACCAGCCTGCAATTAATGTCACGGAAGAAAAAATCTCCTTCACATATTCACCATCCTGTCACATGCATCCCAAGCACTCAACATGAGAGGACTGAAATCCTCCAATCCTGCTGCCACCATCAGCTGGCATTTGTCACAGATAAGATTTGAAGAGAGAAGATCCAAAATGCAAGTGGGTCCCAGAGGACTGCAACCATCAGGACATGGTTACAAAATAAGAATGAATCCATGGTGCACTGATAAATGCCAAGGCTGAACATACACATGCCAGGAGCGTCACATATGGGAACACAAAAACCTGCTGTCATTTTTAAAAAAAATAAAAAATCAGTAAAGTTAAGCTTATACATTGCTTTATCTGCCTTTACTGTTAGGGATGTATGATATAAACACAACTGAAACACGACAAGAGAAAAACTCCAACATATATGACTTTGAACAACTATGTAATTCCACAAAACATAACCTAATGGCACTGGTAAGATCACTTTATGCCTTCTCCTGATGCCTACACCAGTCTGTCTGCAGTAGATCTCCACCTGAGGCTAAGGGGGTCATCCAGAATAACACACCCAAATTAGAGTCTTAAATATTTCCATTTCTCATACAGCTGCACTTAAGAGAAAAGCTCTGATAGTTCATATTTCATGTCCCTGATACCTTTTCTTTTTTCTAACTTTCATGTTTCTTGAGATAATTATTTTTTGTCACTCTCCTTAGAATGAACTACACGTGGTATACACAGCCAGTGTGCTCAAATCTTGGCTTGAAGAAAGCTTCCTGGTCTGCTTAAAAAGAAAACTTTTTAATGCTTACACTTTAAGATTTAAGGTGAATATAAACAGCAGGCTGGCTCCTAGTCTTGAGCTTTATTGCAGTGCAGATGTGGCTGAAATTATCCTTAGTAATGAGATTTTGGTTCCCGAGCTCCTTTAACAAAAGTTTAGGTCCTTGCCTGTGTACAGTCTATCTGCTACTGTGATGGAGATATTTTAAATCTCTATGAAGGAATGGGAGCTGAGGCTGGGCTGCTTCACTGTTGGCGTGTCCTGGTTTGAGCCAGGATGAAGCAATTTTTCCTTTTACTGATTTTTTATTATTTATTTTTTTCCCCCCTTCAGTAAACTTTCTTTTAACTAGTAACAAAGTGTCCCACCCTGGGCTGATAACAGCTGGAATGTTTTTGTAATTACTGGGTCTCCAAGGTCGCACCCTTTCTCTGCCGGCTCAGGCACTATAGGGAGATCTATGACCCCCCCATAGGAGGCTAAATTAGACAGACAGCAAAACTGGCCAGAGATATTCCATTCCATATATCTACACAAGCTCAGAGGAAGGTCAGAGATCACAGAAGACAACATTCTTCCTGCTTTTTCTTCTCTTCCATCCATGGCCAATGTCCAGGGAGGACTCCATCCATCCATCACTGTCGACCCCCAGGCTCAGGCTCTCCTGACCCTCATCGCTCTGCTCTCTCCAGCAGCTCTAGGATTTTTTAGGACTGTTCACAACTAAGGAGATGCTGTGGGTGGAAGGAGGCAACAGGGTTTATGTACATTTCCTGAACATATTTGTATATAATTCTATATATTTTCTTTTATCATTGGTGTTTAATTAAAGCTGTGTAGTTTAGTTTTCAATGGGAACTACCTTCATAAATCTTTTCCAGATCAGCCTTTTTAACTGGTGTCCCTTTAATTCAGCATTTTTGCAGCATTACGTTTCACCTTTTCCTAGTCTACTTCACTGAGGTGAAGCTCCCTCCAACTGTTGGGTTTCTTAATTTGTTTGTTTTCCAAGATACCAGCCTTTCCTTCTCTTGGATTTTTATAAAGTACAAAATCACCTGCATTAAGGTACTTCCAGTATCACATACACACAAAAAAATGTTATTTACTATTGTACCCAAGAGTGATATTTCTTTTTCTCAAAACACAGGCATGTAACTCTCCTGAGTTTGCCTCCACAAGAACAGACCCCACTTTTAACTAAACCAACTGCTTCTTTGTTTACTAATCAAAACTCCTAAAACAATGTAAGGATGAGAGTGAGGAAAATAAAATCAAGAAAATTTAAAATCAAGAAAATCTTGACAGCTCTACTGTCTCATCTAATAAAATTGCAGTAATCTACCTAACTAAAAGTCTCTGGAAAAAAAGTAACCACTCTGGATTCAGTGGGGAAGATGACCTTTGCTCATTGTCACTAAAAGATGATCGGTGACACTTTCTGTGTGGCTCTCTGAAGACAGAAGTGGCTCCTTTTAGACTTTGCTTCACACTGTTATTTCTACCTTTTGGACCCACAAAGCTGCTCTCTGCAGCTTCTTTTAAAGCTGCATCTTAGCCTTGCAGCTGAAAGTATCTGGGTTTTCAGACACAAAACCATCTCTTCTAGGAGCCCCGAGAGGTGCTGTAGAGAGCATGTGGGAGAAACCTCCTGAAAATGAGCCAAGTTTCTTGTTCAAATATTACATGTAATTCCAGAGTCTTCACTGCAATTCATGGGCCTGTACTAAAAGCATGGGCTTGAGTTTGGAAATTGTCTGTGATTTTTGTGGTTTCAACATATTCCCCATTTTCCTTTCCAAACTTCAACCAGGACCACATTCTCCAGATATAGGGTGGAAACTGCAGCGGGACTTTACAACACCCTAAAATTGTGATTGATCTTCCCTCTCATTGTCCATGAGTTTCCTGCAAGGATTCAGGATGTTACAGGCTGAGGCATTAACAGCTGTAAGTGTTCATTAAAAGCTGTGGGCCTCATGCTGGAAACAACATAAGGGAACAGCGTGTAGCACCACATCAACACCTATTTAGTTTTACAGTCCTCTCAGACCCACCCGGTACAACGGTGCATCTCAGCAGAATGAACTGAAATGTCTCATTGACTTAATACTTATCTCCATGCTCTGAGATCACCTTTCAAGAAAGCACTATTCAACCAACAGAGCCAGGCTGCTCTGCACACAAACACACTCTCTTATTCAACATGTCACTTTAGAGAGGTTGCACACAGCTCATGGCATGGAGGCAGCTGCCAGGAAAACTTTGCTGGTGAAGAGAGGGATTTGTAGTGGCTCCAGAACTGGGGGCAGAAGGAGAATAAAGTGCCCTGGGCATCCCTTGCAAAGGGATGGGGAGCTCTTTCAGCTTTAAGGCAGCAAGGTATTGAAGACATAGAGACATCTCTGCATTTTGTAGTTTATGAACACTAAGAGATTACAACTATTAACAAGCACTTTGGAGCTGTTCATAGGGTGAACTCACAGCCTTGGACAGTGAGAAATTAACATGATTAGCTAGCCAGAATGATTAAAATTCCACAGGGCAAACTAAGACCCATGGAGAGGGAGATGGAATGATGAAGCGGGTAATGTCCACCACCTCATCAGGGGGAGGCTCAAATTCATGGGCAGCAAGACAGTTGTTAATGTGGCAACATCAATAGTTATTAACTTGGCTGCATCACTGTTGTTCACAGAATGAACTTGGCTTCACGGGGGGAAGACAGGGAGAAAATTATTAACAAAAGAACTTAGCAGTGCTCTGAGGGTGAATTAGGATGTATGGACAGCAAGAGGATTAATGCAGACACATCAGGTTTGACCGCAACGTGGCCAGACTCGCAGGCAAAAGACTCAGATTAACTCAGTCCTGTCATGTCCACGTGCTAGATGGCTCCTCGTTAGGAGGGTCCAGGTGGTGACTGTGCCTCCGGAATTCAAGGTTAAATGTTACCCAACTTGAAAACCGATTAAATCAAGCCAAAAGGAGAAGCAATTATCTAGTCTAGACAGACCCTCACATCTGTACAAATGTTTTGATGCCTCTTGGCTGGTGCCAAATACATCAATTAATTTGCAGGGAAGAAACGTTAGAAACCTGCTTGGTCTCCAACGCAAGAAGCAAGAAGGGTTTTCACAAAGGGTTAACGAACTCAAGATTCAAGACAAGTTTCAGTACTTTGCAAACTTCTTATGTTAGCATAGAGGCAACAAATAAGAGCCAAATATACACAGTCTTTATACTCCTATATGGTACAGTATGGTACAAAATATCCAGTATCTATCGAGGCAGAGCCAGGCACATAAAAACCACATGCAGCTACTGATAAAACCAATTGAATGGATAACATTGCAGGCTAAACCTCTCTTTTCACAAGACAGGCTCAGCAACATAACTGATTACATAACTGATTACCACCTAACTGGGGTTCAAAGACAGTGGCTTAGATGGGATTTTGGGAGAGGAGTGGGGGGAACCCTCTCTCTGTGACTGCAATACTTCTCTTTCTGAGGGAACCAGTGCCCCAGTTTTTGAAAAGCTGGGCTCCACTTTGAGTAAGGCAGTATCAATATGTCACAACTGTCCAGTCTACGTGGAACTTCTCTGAGCTCTTGGGCATACTTAAGAAATTTAAGGTGCATTTTAAATGCATTGGTAGTGTCAGAAACAGGAAGGCAGAGAATGAGAGCTGCTACTAAATACCCAGAAAGATTTTCCTGGACAATGCCACTTGGCCACAGTGACTACTACTCAAATACTTCAGCCAGTTCTATACCAAATTGCTTCCTAAGGCCTTGAAATGACCTACCCACCCTTAGTTAAGAACAGAGGGCAATGATCTCAGAGGTGGAAAACTGTTCTATGCTTCTATTTTGAAACCAGAAGGAAAGCTAAGAAAACAAAGTCAGCAGGGGATTGGAGTGTCAGGAAAAGCTGTCTCCTGTGGGTTGGGTACAATGCAATTCAGCGTACAAACAGCTAGCTAATTATTTCTTACTGCGTATCAGCTAAGGCTGACCTGATTAAAATCATAAATCAGCCAATGCCTCTGTTTTCTATGCTGTGAGAATTCATGTCTGTGTTTGCATATTAATTAAGATATGCTAAGTAATCAAAAACGTTTGCTAGGAAAAAGAAAATAGATAGTAACCTGAGAGAAGCAAACACAGGAGTGTGGTACACCAACTTTTAGGAAACGTCTTCTGTTTACGCTGAACCCTTTGAAATTATGAGCAGTTTCCAACCATCTATGATTTCATTCCATCAGGTTTTAAGGGAAAATGTCTATGTCATTTGTATCCCATGACTTGTTTCTACTCGGTGGGAAAATAGCCTGCAAGCTGCATAACTGCATAAACTCCAGCATATTTTTTGGCTGTTCTTCCCCATGTGCTGTGCAATATCAGATTAATGTCACTGTTCAGCAAATCTTGTAGTATTGATGTTGAAACATTAAAGCTATTTCATCAATACCAGGTTTGAAGAGAGGTCATTTATGGTCATTAGAATAGAAGAGCATTTATTCTGGACATCAGAAAAACCCCCATGGGTCCTAGAGATCATGCTGCAGTCCCCATAATGCCATTAGCATAATGGCCTCTTTCTTCTTTATTAGAATGTTGCAGCTAAGTAGGATGTAAGGAAAACTATCAAGTCAGTGGAGTCCAGCACCCTACAGTCATTCTTGTCACAGAGTCCATATGCTGTTCTCTGTTGGTTTTGCTGTGCGAGAAACAACATTCATTAACTGATATCACTGAGGCTTTTCTCTTAGCAACTACAGGATGCTACAGGGCTAATACCTCCAGCAGGATGCCAAACTACCCTGCCCCAGTTACAGTGTACAAAGCAGCTGCAAATGCTCCACTTTATTTTACCCTCATGCTGTGCTAATTCAATAAGGTTTGGGGAATTTTTTTCCCTATATTTTTCTGAGGCAAAGTTCAGAGGGCTAAAGCCAGGACCATGTCTCCATCAGAGCAGTGCCCGCAGTCCTGCTGCAAGGCATGGAAATGTTTCTCACCAGGAATTCAGAAGATTCTTTTACCAGCCCAAAGGGATGGGATGAAAAATCTGCTGCCTCCCACACTCTGAATGTGGACACTGTTGTCTCATTTTTTTTGCCCCTTTTTTGCATCAACTCAGAAACATCACTAGACCTGCAACCTCTTGGCCTCTCTTTGCTACCTCCCACAGCAACAGGTGAAGTTACAGTGTCAACTGAGCCACAGAAAACTTCCTGTCACCTGGTTGTGCTCCAGGGTCCACTCCCAGTAATATGCCCAGAAGAGATTTATGCAAAATGTTCTGCTAATTTAGGCAGGAGGCATATATGCTGCATCTGTCTGTCTGCAAGCAAGCAAGAGGAGTTACTACATTTGGATGCTGCTGCTGTAACAGCAACACCACAAAGACAGATGGGTTGAACCAGTAGTGAGCATCTACTCCCAAAAAGTGATGATTTCCCAAGTTAAAGACAAACACCCCCCCTCTCAATGGAATAACCCGCTGAGACACAGCTGGCTGTCCTCACAGCACACAGTTGCTGTGATAACACTGTCCTGCAGGGCAATTTTGGACTGACTAATGACATTGCTTCTGCACAGGGTGAGGCTCTTTGTTTATCAATGGACTTGATTCAGCCAGGAGATTTCAGACAGAAAAAGGCCCATAAACATCAAAAGGAATACATTTCAGGTTGGAATACAGCCATTTAACTTCCTACACAATGTCCAACAGCATTGCAATCAAGTTTCTTAGAAGACAAGAGCAAACCAAAGGACTTCACCAAAGGAAATACCGTTGTCTGCGATGTACAGACATAAAATTAGCACCTTGAAGAGAGTTTTACCCATAAAATAAAAGTGTTTAAATCTTGTAAATTCCTTAATGCTTTTCCCCCTAGCATGGGTCCTTAAATTGCCCTGCAGAGAGCACTATTTCTATTTTTCAATTCCTGCCTTTAAAAGTTTTACTAAGCCAAGCAGGGAACAGACCTGTTCCAAACAACCCAATAAAAAAGGCAGATAAAATACCAGACACACTCCTATAGCAAGTTAAGAAACCTGCAATCTGTTCAAGGACATTTTGTGCACAGAAAAAAAAAAAAAAAAAAAAAAAAAGAGAGAGAAAGAAAAAGAGACAGGCTAAATTCATCAGTTAATTATTCACTGTGAATTATTTACTCAGATGCAGTTAATTAAGAAACACTTTTAACACGAATATTGTTCTGTTCCTTACTTACCTCTGAGGATTAATCTTCCCAAAGGCACAATTCTGAAGTGGGTGCTGGAGGCCCTAAGCCCCACAGCTGGCCAGATGTGAGCCAGCTCCAGAATAAAAACAACTATAACAGTGCAGCCATGGGGCTGAGTGAAGGTATTTACACTCTCAAACACAGACACATACCTCAATGGAGTCCTGCCCAGTTGAATTTTGCCATGTGCAAGGTTAGAGCTGGCTTATACCTGATAAGGTCATACCTTAGGCAGGGAGATACAGTAACACCTGAATCTGCTGGATTAAACATAGAAAAGTTTTCTTGGATGAGGAGATGCCTTGTTGTACCTGATGCAGAAGACCTCGGGCAGCTATTCCTTGCTTAGAGCTGTGAACAGATCTTGCAGTACAAATTAACTGCAGCTGCAGTGGTTGACAACCTAGACTAAAGGCAATTGTACCAAATTTTTGTATGCTGTAATGAGAAGCCTCTACTTACTTCACACCCATAGTTTATATCGCTTTCCTTTTCTATTCCTTGAAAACATTTTTGCATAGCCTCTTGCTTAATTTGAAGCAGCTGTCTGACCTCAGCATCTTTTCTCACTGGGAAGACAAAGAAAGAAAAATCTTTGAGCAAGGATAATTCTGCATGGGAAGAGATCAGAGTTTCCTGGGGTGCTTTTCACACAGTGAGAGATGGAGAACACTCTCCCTGGTACACGTGCAAGCTTTGCAGCAGTACAGGGAGCTTGCTCACAGGCATTAATCCTGCTGTGCACACAGCCAAGGGAGTGCACCCACACAGACAGGTAAGAGCAAGACCTCTTCTGGGTCATAATTTTGCACATTTTCAGTGTGCAGCAATTTAACTTCCAGATAGGAATGATACTGGTAGAATGTAATAAGATGGGTTCATTTCTAAATTATGGATTATTGCTTCTTCCAAGTTTTCTCCTCCTCATACTTTTCCACCATGTGTTTTTCTTACACAGTGACTGCACTTTATCAGTTGGAAAAAAACATTACAAGGTTTTTGTAAAAGCTTCCCCACAGAAAGGAAAATACATTATTTTATTAAGTGATCCTGAACATATTATTCTAAGCTGAGCATGTCTCATGGCCACAGTGTGCAGCCTATTGATCCCCATCTTTCCCAAATAGATAACACATACTGTGGACTTTCTATGCATAAAAAAGAGAAGAGTTTTAAAACTTGGAGCAGGATCCAAAAGTCTCTGTCTCTCTATTTATAAGAGAATAGCAGCTTTTTCTGATTTAGCCAGGGACTAGAAACATTTGGTTTTATTCAGCAGCTCACTGCAAACGTGGTGGATGATAAGCTGTGTGGCCTGTGTTGTACATCTGGTGAGAACAGACAAATATCAAAGGCCCTTCAGGAGTGGAAAAAAGAAAAAATGATGAAAATTTGCATTTTGTGATAACATTTTGCATTTTGGTTTCAACTTTCACTGAAGGAAGTTGTATAGACAGTATTTCAACTAGCTTTAAGACCTCCAAAATGACAGCTTTTCTTGAACCTTTCTCCTTGATGGTCATCTAGTATGTCACTTTGGTACATCTGCCTGTGTCTGTCAGCAGCAAATAATCTTGGTTGACAGATCAGTTGAATAATGTATATTGCAATCAATTTTTCATAATGCCACATTTATGCTAGAATTTATAGAAGTGTTTTTTGACTCCCTGGGACTTCCAACAAGGATTTTGGATTTTTGGATTGCAATGGCCATGAGAGTAGAAACTGACAATGTCAAAATTATTATGAGTTTCACAATCTGATTTTGGTGACTGTTTTAGAGAAATATTTACTTCCTGAGTGTTATTTCCTTAGGAAAGCTTGAGCACAGAAACATTTACAGGAAACAAACACAAAAGAATGACATTGACAGCTGAACTAAAATCGACCACTGTTGTCAAACAAATGTGAAACAATGTTTTCTACTCTCAGGGCATATGTTCCTCTAATACAGAATTGTGGCTCTTTGTAGTTGTGTTATAGAGATTAACACAGGGTCAAGCTGGTAGTCAAAGTCCTAACATAATGTGTATTAATGCATAATCTTTACAAAATGCTTGCTTTTCTCATGTGTTTTATAAGACAAGAGGCTTGAAGAAATTACTTGGGTCTGGTAAAAAGAGTTTGTCTCAGTGGGTACAATGTTAATCATAACTTCCAAATTAAATATTAAGCATTTCTAACAACATTTTTGCTCTTTTGTCACAACCACCCTACTGTAGGTCATAGTAGGGCATCTGTCTTCAAAAATTGCATGCTTTTTATTGTTGATCATCCTCTAAAAGACTGATTACTGTGCTAAACTTGAACATAAAACTACTGATATTGCTCTACAATCTACACAGCTGGATAAATTAATCTATTCTGGTTTATGATGAAGGGAAACTAAGCTGTACAGCAGAACCATAAAGAGACTTTGTGCTGGACAAGGTGAAAAAACCAGCATTTTTCTGGTTTGCTTTTGCTTCCACTTAAGTGTGCTAGCACTAAACTCATTTACTGTTCTGTCTTTTGTCCCAAGATTCCCTTCATGGCATGTAAAATATTCAGGAAAGCTGAGCTGTTTGTTTTTTTTCATAGGTGGCACCACGGAGAAGGTGCCGAACAGCTTATTTTGCTTGTTTGCTATTCCCTTGCAGATCTTACTTTGTCCCTATCATTCTACTGTCTAAGCACCAAACAAAACACAAAATACAAGAAGTTTGATCACGCACAGCTATTGCACACTGTCACAGTGCTAAAAGCCCAATGCAAAGATGAACAAACTTATTGTAAAACTGTTCATCCAAAGGTCTAGTATTTATCATTGCAACAGGTACTATCTATTAAACGTTTCATTTTCCTGCAGGCTCCCCTTTAAGGAATGAATTCCTGACAAAGAGACTGTACGTTTCAAGTCTGATGCAACTGCCAAACCAAATTTGTGAAGTGATGGACCATGTCTGATATGCAGCTTTCTTCTACTTAAAACCTCCCTCATTTCAGGAAAACACCTAAATATTCATATGCTGACATACTACTTGTTTCTCTTGTTTGCAAGATATTATTGATTTGCATCTAGTGCATTTTCTTACATCATCACTGCACTAGTGGTACTTTCTCCTTGAAATCATAGAGTCATAGAATAGTTTGGGTTGGGAGGGATCATCTAGATCCAACCCCACTGCATTAGCAGGGACACCTCCCACTAGCCCAGGTTGCTCAGAGCCCCATCCAAACTGGCCGTGAATGCTTCCAGGGCTGGAGCCTCCATAATTTCCCTGGGCAACCTGGGCCAGTTTCCCACCACTCTCACAGTGAAGAATATCATCCTAATGTATAAGGGAAAGGAAGGGCAAGGAGGGGGCAGGGAGAAGGGGCAAGGAACGGGAAACCCATTTCACAGGTGCAGAAGCAGGGATTATAGAATCATAGAATCACAGAACTATTCAGGTTGGAAGAGACCCTTGGGATTGCCGAGTCCAACCACCATCCCTACTCTACAAACTTCTCCCCTAAACCATATCCACCAACACCACAGCCAAACGACCCTTAACACATCCAGGGGTGGTGACTCAACCACTTCCCTGGGCAGCCTGTTCCAGTGTCTAACCAATGATGACCGAAGGGACCTGAGCAGTTCCACGAGGCTACAGGGGCAGGAAAAGGGACACAAGCAGCAACATCTATCACTTTGGTCTCTCAACAAGCAACACTAACGTTGGACAGCGGTAACATGCTGAGACAAATGATTTGGGAAGTCCGCCTTACAAATCCAGAATGAGGGTTTGGTCCTGAGTATCATTCTGGCTGGATGCACCAGAACAACCTGAAGCAGACTGCCCTTGAGTTTGGGCAAGGGCAATAGGTGCAACAGTTGATAGACCAGGTAGTGAAGGATTCCTTCTTTTGTAGCAAACTGTGACAGTTAGGCCTGAGAGTGTTGACAGTCTGTTTCTGTTATGTTGGACAGCTCCCTGTTTGGCATTTAGCTGTGACCTCCTGAATGATGTAAATGCTAAATTAGTGACAACTACTATACTGGACTCAAACTCTATTCTGGTCTAAGCTCTGGGACCAGAGCATAAACAATACATAATTTCTCCATACTTTCTACATATTTGTACCTGAGGTGATACATGAACCCTATATATTACAAAGAGCTACCCTGATGGCCTTTAAAACCATCCTGAATTTAAGCAACAGACCATGTCAGTAAGTATTATGCACATCAAGCACTCTTGGGGCAAAATAAAAATATTCTTTCCCAGCCTCATGCCTGTATTCCACAACTGTGACACAAGAAAGCATAAATCTACCAGAGCCACAGGAGATCTTGCTCAAATTTCTTTTATTTAGATTTACTAAAGATAACATTAAGTAGGCAAATTACTCTGATTCCCCTAAGAAATTGTTATAACTAATGCGTATAAGAAATAAAAACACTAACCACCAGAATTTACTGGGACGTATCTGTGGGAATAAATGGCCATTTTATTGCCTTAAAAATAAATGCAAGAACAGTTAAAATCTGAGGTTTTGTGGCATGATGTCTAATAGTAAAAAAGAATGAAAAATTATTTCTCTCTGCTGGCTATGCAATAGACACAAATCTAAGAAACTGTGTTTATGTTTCCAAGAAGTGTTGAAGATCCTATTTTCTTTTGCTCATGCTTACAGAATGCTTAAATGCTTGCAGAAGCAGACAAAGTATTGTCCAGTGCAAAAAGGGAACATGCAAATTTCTCTGTATCTTAATACCTTGCAGAACCTCAGTCCTGAACACCACCAGTCTTTTCTATTTCAATCCCATCAACATGCTTTTTTAAGAACACATCTCAGGTCTGCCTGGAACAAATCAATGTAACCTGAATTTCGCTTTCTGCTTTCCTTGTGTTTGACTGTGAAGTCTGAGGGCTGCTGGTGCTCAGGGTTAATCACTGGAGAGAGAGATGGCTTAGAAGTTGGACCTGAGCTGGGTTTGCACCCAGAATTTGCAGTGAAGAGTCTGGTGGAAAAGGTTCTTGAAGGACACTCCACAAAGGACACTTAAGAAACTCATTCACCCTCCTCCCAGGCAAACTACCACCTGCAGCCCAACAGCTTGGGCAAGCTCACAGTACCTTTTTCATCAGCCAGACTTCATGAGCTGGAGGTGGTTATGGCCAGTTGGCGACTAATTTGAAACAGATCCTGTAAATCTGTTGTCTGGAAGTTTGGTAGTTAGCTTGCATCCAGAGGCTATAATATCCCTGATCACAGTATTGTGACAGTTTCCTCTTAAAATCCCTGAAGCTTTAATTGAAAATAATCAGCAGTGGAAGTTGTTCTAACAGTCCACATTCACTGACGTAAACAAACACAAGACTTGAAAGCTGTGAATGATTCTGTTTGCATCTGCAGCTTTCTCACCAAAAGGCATGTTGTTGATTTCATTTATTCCAAGCACAGCATAAATGAATGCTTAATTTGGAAGCCTATAAATAATGAGCATGCTCAATTACAGCAGCAGCATCTAGAAGCAGGCTTGAAATGATGTTCCTGAGTCACTAATACCATTAAGACTTTCCATATGCTAAGCTCCAGACATGCACTCTCAGAAGTTCACAGGGAGGTGTGTTCCACCCACTTTGGGACAACCCCTGCTGCAGTTCAGGCACTAATAGCTCTCAACAGCACAAAGCCTCTTTATGAATTATCCTCATTACTACAATAATCCTTCATTGGTTCACAGGGTGAATTTAGTGCAGTAGGAAGCGGCAAAGGAAGACTGATGCCTTTATCAATTGTCTTATTGTCCCTGCCAGAACACAGTAAAGATCTTGGGGATATTTGGCTAATTTAAAATAATTTGCATGATCAATAACAGTGAAAGATGCATAGCTTGTTATCACTGCCCTGAGCGACAGGCACCTGAAGCATACCCCTTTCATGACATCTTTCTCAGGTCAAGACAAGTGGTTCTGGCAAACTGTCTGAGGCAAGCAGGCACAGAGCTGGAACTCACACCATTTTCTCTTTGCAATCTCTCTGGACCTGTGGGATGACAGGATTCCATGCACAGAAACCAAGAAGTCTTGGCAGGACCAATGCATACCTCTCAGCTCATGGTCTCTTTGATTTCCACCAGATTCACCTTCATCGCAAAACTGCACAATCAGATAAGACTCCTCAGCAGAGACAAATGTACCACCAGCCCATTGTCCTATGTTCTGGTATCTACCAAAACTCTTAGAAGTTGACTTTGTGCTACTGAGCCTGACTGAACAAATCTTCACTCAAGCCAGTAGCTGACAACAGCTCACCACGTGAAGACTGGCACTGGGGAGAGGAATGGGATATACTCCCAGCAAGCTCTAACAGGCACCAGCTGTATCCAAATTTAAATGCATTTGGACAGTTATGTCCTCAAAGAGTACTTCATGGCTATTCAGCCATGTTGAGTGCAGGGAATGGGATCACAGGAGAGTGCAGCACAGTCTCCTGTCATAGACACACCTCAGAGGGTATTTCTTGAAAGATGCAAATTCCTCCATCACTGATAATTACTTGGTGCTCTAAGAAGCTTCTGCTGAGAAGCCTCAAGGATTTTAAGAGGAAACTGGTACAGTGCTGTGAACAGGGGTATTATCATTGCATACCCAAGGTAAGAGATGAAGGACAAAGGAATCCTGTGCTCTGATGGGTCCTTTCTCCTGTAGGTGCAATTTCTACAACACCATGAATGATTTCTAAATTTAATCTACAAACACACTTCCATTTAATAGGCCAGCAGTGTTTTTTCCCTCCTCTTGCCACAAGCCCAGCCTTAGGCCAGCTACTGCAGACACAGCAGCTGTCATATTTCAGCCAGGTCTCTGGCTATTTTCACTTCCAAGAGATTGGCTATAGCATGGGGGAAACAATATTAAGATTGTCCCCTTTTCTTTCCCCTGCCCTTACTTCCAAAACAGGCCAGCAAGCATGTCTGCCAAAGATTTAATTGTGCTTTCTCAGGTCTGGATTCATTTCAGACCTGCCAGTATCTCCATCACTTGCCACACTGATTAATGCTAAACACAAATGCTTGATTCCTTGGTTGCCTTACCCTTGTATCCCTTGACCTCTATTTTCCATTCTTGTAATGAGGCAATTAACAGCTATTTACTAGCATTCCTGATTTTTAAGGTTACCCAACCTACTTTTTAACACACAGATCATCAGTAGCTTAGAAATATTTTAGGAAGGACATAAAAATGCATCAATTTTCTTCTGTGGACACACACAACCACTTCCTGCTGCTCAGAACTCACCTGCTGCCCAGTGACCCACAGCACAGCAGATGCCAGACAGCACCCAAGGCCTTGAACTAAAGCCACCAAGTTCCTTTAATGAGATAAAGACTAAAGACGTCTCCTTGACATGCAAGAGGAGAGAGAGAAAGCTACAAAGCACAGCACTGTGATGTGCCATAGCATATATAAATATATAAAAACCCCTACAAGGTATTTTGTCTTCCAGCCTGCTACATCTTACATACACTTTCATGAGCTGAAGGCTGGAGATGAAAATCATACTTCTCCCCAATACCTTATCCCTTTTGGATGAGCATCTTTACATTTCAAGACATAGTGGGTGAAGATAGGCAAAAGTCATATTTTTAACTGAGGGAGACAGGAAGTCAGAGAAATAAAAAGAAGGAGAGGTAAGACTGAGGTATTGAATGAGACCCTTCTTCTCACAAGATTGCCTGAGGGTGGGCAGGCAGTGGGAGGAAGTATGGACAGCTCAACTCCCAAAGCCAAAGGAAATGGCTGGGAATGGATGATGACCCTGAAGAACTATAATGATCACAGTAGACAGGGCTGTCAAATTTTATCTGTGCAGAAACTTTTAATTTTGGAGAATCTCTTTTAAAGGCACTCCAAAACAGCACTGCACTGACCTTGGAGCTCACTTACAAAGCACCTCTAGAGTAAACCAAAACCTCATTGCTTTGTAAATTTGTGATATTGCCATATCAGAAAGCTAAGTCTGGGGTAGTACTTAATGATCACACATTTTCAAGAAGTCTTTCAATTAAAATTTAATAGGACATTTATAGTCTATAAAATCAAACTAATGAAATGGCTTTAAATGTAAATCCTGGATGGTAAAAATTCCTCAACATTTATGTCTCTGGATCTGCTAGCCAGAACGCAGTGAAAATATTTTTAATCATCTGCACAGCTTGCTGTTTATCTAGGAAATAAAGACTAATCTTAAAAAATTCAGGGCATTTGTCACAAATTTACAGAGCTGCAACTGACAATTTCTTCACTTTTAAGGAAGAGTGTAAATTTTGGTTCCACCAGTGTTCCAAATTCCTCAGACTGAGTTCTGACACCAGATTTCTTTTATGTAGCAAGGATCAAACATTGACCTCAACAGTTCAAGTCTTCCCAAGAGGAAGCTCATAAAAGATTTGGAAAATTCCTACACAGTCCCAGTAACTTGACAGAAAGAGTTTTGCAATCCTGAGGGCAGGAGGGATGGAGTGACCAGGGAGTAATGCCATGCATACAGGCTTAATGTGCAAGTAACAGGGTGTTCCTGCATGTGTATCCAGGATGCACAAAAAAAATGAGACAAAAGATGAACATGGATCTTGGAAATTTCTAGATAGGCAGGGTTGCACTGGACCAAATAAGCCGAATGCTAGGCCTGATATCCTGGCAGCATTAAAAGCAGCAACAAATTTCCCCTTCACTGGTTTTCCTTTGGCATGCAAAGCATGCAAGCAGGACCCAACTTACTTATCAGTATTTATATATTAAAAAAAAAACAAAACAAAACAACAAAAAAGCAATGTTAAATTGCTATTCCAGGAGGAAATTGTGTGATGCCATTTGTCAGCTGTGAGCTGCACACTCATAACTTTCATTGCCAACAATCCATAAAACTTGCTGTCAAGCACTCAGTGTCCAGAAGGCCTAAGAAGTGTCAAGAAATGCTTTATGCTGTTGCTAACACACCAAAAAGGCTTGATTACAAGATTAAACTATTGGCTGGGATTCTCTGGAAAGAAATTTGGATGAGACTGTAATGGTAGTAAGAAGATGGGCTTTGATTTGTGTAAAATGGGGTGGATTAAAAAGGGCCTCTGAAGACTGTGGTTCTGACAGTCAAGGGACCCAGACAGACAGGTGGACTGAGTAGGAGCTGCCACAGATTTCTTCCAGCCAGCTGCCTGATGGAGGGGTTCTGGCTGTGAAAAATAGAGAAAGGATAAAGATTGTGTTTCCCAGCACATCTTTGAATTACAGGAACAGCCTTCAAAGATCTGTAATGCAATGGAGACCAAATCCTCCAGCTGAGGAGGACCTGTCACTGGATAAGTCAACTAGGATGGAGCACATTTGCTGGGAAGGATTTTAAGGGAAGTGGTAAAATGAGGAAAAAAAATAACTGGGACAATATCAGCAATATTTTAGCACTTTGCAAAAGCTTCAGGGAGAAATAAGAGATTTCTTCTGATGACACAAGAACCTAAAACATTAACAAAATTATCCATCTTTGTAGGCTATAAATATCTTTAGTTTCTCAAATCTGATTAGCACAAAAGGACATCAAGGCACCAGAAAGGACCAAGCCACACCAAGACCCAGAAAATGTTGCCCATCTTTCAGAAAATATTACCTTGATATATCCAGAATAGATTAAAGAAACCAAATTAAACCTGAAAAATCTGAAACACTCAGATAAAATATTTTTTAATGCTAAATGGAATTTGTGAAGCTTCATTGCCTTAACCTCTGCTAATAAGCCGATCAATAAACTTCATAAAAACATTTTATGTCCTGATAGCATCTCAAAGTACGGAAGGTTTTGCAGTTGTTCAGCAATCATTTACCAGCAGTATTATGGTCCACTAATGCTGTTAGATTTCTGCAAGACAGAAGGCAGCTTTTCAATCATTTGTTATTTTAATGATGAGGAATCTCACCATAAGCCTTGTTAAAACTTCATTTAATTCATTACAAAAGAAACAAAGACATTTAGAAGTGAACATAAAAAAAATCTCAATCTATCACAGCTGAAATTATAGGGTCTAGGGAAGCTTTTAAGGAGCATCCATGGAATAAAATGGCCCTGCTAATTAAAGAACTGTATCTTTTCGGGTTTGACATTTAGGGACTGTCTTCAAGAAGGACTGAACAACTCTGTGTGATAACACTTGTAATGACAAAGAGGAAAAGGGAGAACCTCTACAAAGTCGCAACCAAATCAACCCATCTGTTCCAAATATCACCCGAACATTTGCAAAGGTGTTTCTTACTGACTTTCTTCCAAAAATGTTTCAGAGAGAAAATAGGATTTAACCTCCCTGCCCTAAGATCATGGGGAAATTTGTCCTTGCAGAGATGACTTCTTTGGTTCAGTAGTAGTCCTAGGAGAGAACCTAGTGAGAGGTAAAAGTGCTTCAGACATTTGCCTGTCCTCCTAGGAGAGGTAGGATGTGAAATCAGTTTGATTTCATCCTGTATAGCCCTTGAAACTACAACTACATAAATATGGCTAAGTCTAGAAATATGACATCTAAGTAAAGCAAGTGATAGCTGTTCTCCTTTGCCACTGTGCTCTAAATCTGCAAAGTACTCTTGCAGATCTGGAAGAGGCATTTCCATGGGGTCCTCTAGAGAGAAGTAATTGTCCCCCAGACTCCCTGGTCCTTCTCTAACATGTCCCCTTCCAGATCTGCCACAGTGCCTCGTATACACCAACTGAGAAAAAACACCAGTGGCTAGAAGAATCTCTGTTTATATTCTCTAGAAAGCGTTCGATACAATATATTACCTGAATGAACACTTATGGCTAATATATTAAAGGTAAAAAATGGCTGTTTCTGAGTGCACAAAAAATGCATTTTCCAAGAAATTAAACGCTAACTTCAGAGCTTCAATTACCCTTACAATTCTATACCTGCAGAGCAACATGCCAAAAATGTGCAATCAGTAGTTCACTAAACAAGCCTAGGTTTGCTCTTATAGGTGCAAGTGAAAGGTTTATCCTCAGAAAGTGAGGGTGCTTATTGAAAAACACACTGAAATGCTCAACTCACAATTCAGGATTTCCTCTAGTATCAATATCATCTACAGAATAGCTTTTTTTACTCCTGAGGGAAGGACACATTATTTCAACTCCTGTGATTACTATCCCCTTCGCCAGCTCCAATGAAGTTCGTAATTTCAATTGTATGGGTTAGGTGAAGCTACTGTTGAGATGTCTGTTTTTTTTTCCTTCAAGAATCTTTCTAGAATTGAACTTATTGGCCAAACCACCCACTAAACTGGGAGGAAGTTCAGGACTGTCAGATCTTGATTCCATTTAATTTAATGATGAGGAAGAGGGCATGATCTATCACATCTATCTGCTTTCTTCTCTTTGTTTGAGGGAGAGGGAAAACACCATCTAAACTTAAATCTATCTCAAAAGTCTGAGTACCAAGAAACTATAAATAAATAAATATTCTTTTCATTTTGAATGCCACAGATCAAATGTTAAAATATCCCAATTCTATGTATAAAAAAAAATTGTGCTGCTTTTGGTTCTTCTGAAATGTTTGATATAAAAGTATCCTCCAGCTCCCACACTCTTCCATACCAAATCAGAAGTCTTCCAGCTGTCCAGCTGTTTTGAGACTTTCTGTCTTCAGCCTGGTTTCCCAAAGAAAGAAGGCTTGTGCAAATATGCTGATTATCTGACTCATTCCAGTAACTTTTTAAACAAGTTACACAAGTTTTTCCTCAAGTAATTCTTTTTCAAAATTCTCTTCCCCCCAAGCTTGTAAGATATTAACATTTGAAATAATTTTACATAATATTGTTCTTGCAAGAAACTGCTGAAATGGTAAATTAAGTGCCATCTAGACAGGCTAAGGAGTTTTTGATAAGAAAGTGATTTCAATGAAAAGATGGATACATAATTCAAAGTCAATTAAAAATGGAATTATAAAGTATCTAGATGAGAATCACATAATGGATATCAGCACAAAGTTTATAAAGGAAAACCAAGCCTAAAATTCTTCCAAAGGGTCAGCAAAGTCTTGAAAACCAACTTCACTGAAAACTTTGACTTTTGTAAAACCCTTCCTGAAGCTTTGCATAAGACTTGATTAATGAAACTAAGCAGTCATGGACTCAGAAAGAGGAATGAGTTTTGAATCTTAACTAAGATTCTAACTTCTTAACTAAGGCAGCAGGTCTTAAGAAATGTCCATTTTTCATTGTAGCATAATATTAATAGAAGTTGTCCCAAACCTCTATAATAAGATTGGCTGAATATAATTTCTAGAATACATTATTTTACAGATTAGCATCTGCACTTTATGAAAATAAAAGGAAATAATTTTTAAGGAACTGAATCTGTTTACTACCCACATAATCAAGAATAAAGTGTAACTCGGAGAGTTCAGCATAAGATCAAACAATAGAGGTTGAAAGTTAGAAGCTCTTGAGAAGCCATATTACTTCAGTATGACAGAGCACTCAGAGTGATTCCAGAATAATGTGTACACATGTTACTATTTTCTTTAAAACCATTAAAATCCATCTCAAAAAGCAACTAGGTTTAGTAATAACTGACCATTTTCCTTTCCCTAAAATTGCACATTATGTTTTTAAAGAATCCCGTCATTCCAGTCAAATAGGCATGTCCAAAGCTGTCCACCAGCACAGATCACCTGCTCAGAACTGGAGAAGGATAAAACCACACAACTCCTCTCTGTTAATTGATCTACAAATGTCAGACCAAGCCCCTGTTCTTCCAGCTGATGGAAAGAAAAATGGTCTAAAATAATTTAAATTTCTTAATGCGCTACACCAGTTGTTTGTCACATTCTGACATGCTGTCATGATGATCAATAACATGATGCATTGTAATATGACATGAAGTGAACACACTTCCTTCAGAGAAATGTACTAAAGCCTTCAGACTCTTGAATAGGCAGTTGCATGATTTCTTAGTAGCCGATCTTGATTTATTAGAACAGGTGGAAACATAGTGCAAACTACCCACATTGGAAAGCATGGCTGTGTCCACCTAATGCACTCTAAAGGTGAAGGATGCTCCTACCAATCCCACCACATGCTGAAAGCTTTAAACTGTGCCAGGCAGGGCATCAGCTCTTTGCAATGTAAAGTCAAACAACTTCTGTTTAAAAGAATCAAAAAACAAACTCTTCTGAAGACTTGGTAAATTTTCTAACTCTACTTCCTTCCTGCAACACAAGGTTTATTTTACTTGCACAAGTCCTCTTATGCAAATGTAGAAGAAGTAGTTACTCATATTTATTATGAGAGCAGTATATTATACTACAAAAGTTAGCACACTTTCATTAAAAGAAACTTCAAGAGAAGCATCTTACCTTTAAAGGAAGAAGCCCATATTTTCCCAAGAATCCCCAGATAAAACCTTGAAGTCCAGGTGAAACTTTATAGAGATGATCTATTTACAATCCATATGATGACCAGAAGAGGCTGCCCTGCCCCTGTCCCTGCTCACTCTCAGTAACAGCTCCCGTCCTTCAGTTCCCCAGGGTTAGCTGCACACTGCATCCATCAGTTTGCTGCTCTGAGTAAAAGCTAAACTTTTTTTGCAGGGGTCATACTTAGACCAACGGACAGATAAAGTTCTCTGTGAGATGGCACAAATGTTAAAGTTATACAAAAAGGAGGAGAAAATACATGGTTGGCAGCATAGGAAGGAAGAAAGATCACTCTTTGCTATCTGCTGCAGAAACTGAAATTCACAAGCACAAGACTGACATCATCTATGCTTTAACCCCAATTACAAAGAAAAAATACATACATTGTGTGCATTGCCTTCAGCTTTAAAGAGTGCATTTGTGAATGATAGTTCAAATTTCAATCATTATTTTAGCCTTTTCCTATTTCTGTGATTCAGTAACTGGACTCATCTCTCAGTGCTGTCAGGCAGAAAGCTGACAGGTATTGAAAGAACATTCTTTTATTCTTGCCGCATACTATATTTAAGACTCAAAAACAGGAAAATAGGATTTTTTTTAAATACCTACTGAGCTTTGATTGTAGTCTGAGGAGAGCCATAGTATAAACAACACTCCTCAAGTTGCGCAGCCCAGAACAGGGCTTCTCACTTGATCCGGGAAGTTTAGTTACACAATAGTTAATTGATTAACCAGATCAGTTACATGTGGTCCAGGAGATCTCTGGATCTTTAACATTCATGGTTTCACTAGACTAGGCCACAACTTACAGCTAGATATCAAACGGACTTGCTTTAACCACCTCCCTCAGCTCTGCTAATAGCAACATTTATGAAGATAACCAGTCAGTGGAAACTTCTTGAACTACTAGATAAAACACCCCATTGCTCTTCTGTTCCTAAGACCGTTACAATGTAATCCAAAAATAGCGGAATAATTGTGCTGATCGATATGAAACTATAGCTTTCCATCTTGGAAACAATTCCAAGCAATACTGAAAGAGATACACCCCATGACTAATGAGCTACTGTCTAATCAGTGCACCCTGTTGGGCAGGAGATCAGGAGGAAATGCTAAAGAAAGACCTCCAAAGGCAAGAGGAGAAGCCTTCTAAATTAATTCACAGAGAAGCTAAAGAAGTAAGACCCAGGAGGTCCCATTGCAAGAAGGGAGAATATCAGTTAAGGCTTGCACCAGTGCAGTAGGGTAAAATAGGTGAAATATGGAAAAATCTCACCAACACAGCACATGTACCTTTTATTCACGCAAATAATGCTAGGGGTGGGCTCTGAAGAGATCCCAAAGTAATGTCACGCCCCAAGCAGATCTTCTAAACTCTCTGTGCATTAGCACTCAGTCAGCCTCGCACCCACCATGTGCTGACTGAGCTATAGGAAGTCAAGCCTATACCGTGATCTTTCAGACCAGTGCCTTACTGAGGCTGTCTGAAAAAGCATAACAGCATAACCAGAAAACTCAACTGCATCTCTGAGATACAAAAGAAAGAATAACTCTTGTCTCTACCTCCATACAGTTTTCCCTTCCAATCCAAAAAGGCAGATTTATTCAGCTGAGAGCACTTGACAGAGCTGCCAGCCACATCGACCGTAAAGACGACTAGTTTGGTGACATATTCTTGCCATCACCTGCAGAAATGTCCTGCTTTCCCAGCAGTGGCTGCAGGATTTGACTGTAGCTGACAATAGACTGCAACATCTAATGGACTTGTGCAGAGCACCTGAACACTTAAGGACTCCTGTCATGTGTCAGTGCTGTTCATGTTAAGAGATCCATTAGGAGTGCAGTGATCTAAAGAAAGGTCAGCTGTCACAACTAATGCTAGAAATGTCACCTATGCTTAAAACGATATTGCACCAAACTCCCTAGCTAAGTAGATGGCGCTGATACCCTCGTCTTAAAGCCAAAGGCATGTCAGTCCGGGTTGGCACACGTGTATGGATGTCATTTGCAGTAGCAACACAAGTGCTAAGCCTTTTTTTAATAGGTCTTATCAAGGTCTGATAGCAGCATCACCATCCCTGACACTTCTCCTGGGAAATGCTCGGGCTTCTGTGGTCTTGCACCAGAGCTGGGTGTTACCAGAGAGCTCTGCACCTGAATCAGCAAAGCACCACGAGAAATATTTTGCACGTTTCTAAACAGAAAACAAGAAATGGTACTTTTCTCTGGCTCCCACTGCTGAGTGTCCCATAAGACACAACAGCTCTGCCCACACTCAGGACAGGGAAATAAGATGCAATAAACATAGCGAGTTAAATCAGACATAGCTGAAAAAAAAAAAAAAAAAAGTTAGCTGAGTTATAATACGGAAAAGAGGATTAGGGGCAAGGAAGAGTCACCACAGTAGAATTGCTGTTCTGGTGGATGGACTCACATGCGTAAGGTAATCTGACTCAGCCAGGATCTTCCTTCTCTGGGACTACAACTCCACTGACAACTGTTCTGAGGTTTGGAAAGCACTAATGCAGAATTGATTCATTCTCAGCTGACTGATCCAAGGTGTTAATGAAAAAAGATGACTACTGTGTTTAACTTGCAGGGTCAAATTCCAGCTTGACTGCTCTAACTGCAAAACCCACAGCTGACCTCAGTGAGGCAGCCAGGACTTGATTGTTAACTATTATACTCTTTTATGTGTGTTATAAAAAGGTTCATGTTCCATAGTCACCATGAAACTACCTGCTGCTCTAAAATCCTGGTATTTTTTAATACCTGGCATACACCAAAATAATTAGCTTCAGGAGAGGTGAATTTATTGTTTGTGCCTAGTTACTGCTTTGGATTATTTAGTCAGTAAGACTTCATAATAGCTAACATTGCTCATATGTTTGAGCAAAATGAAGACTTAAATAAGAAGTTTTAAACTACAATAGAGGATTGTTAAGTAGCCAGGGAATGCTGACATATCACCTTTATATTTTCAGTTCTTTTAACTAATTCTGTAAATAACAAAAATAAATTCAAAACCTGGATGCCTTGTCAGAACAGTGTCTGGATCAAACTGTGCTTTTTGGTAATAGGGGTTGGTTTAATCTCCTTGAAGTAGGTTTTATTATGGTGTGCTCTAGACAAGTGACCTTGATACATTTAATACAGAGATGGCATAAATGTGATCTTCATCCAATTGCTGGCTAAATGACAGCCAAATGCAAATTTTCTTTACAGGACTGTTGAAGTGGGAAGCTGAACTATAGTTCATGAGCAATACACATAGCAAAATTTTGTTAAAAAAAATAAAATAAAATTTTGTGATTTCCAGACACAAAGAACAACACACCCTGTACCAAAACAGAAAGCCTAGTTAGAAGAAGGGTACAGAAACAAAAGTCAATGCAGAGAGCACAAGAGAAGGACACTTGTTATTTTGCAGAGATCTGGATAATTCCACACTGATTTTCATTACTGTTCCACAGGCATCTCTAGCCTGGACTTTCTACTTTTGTTACCCATGATGAAAGTAAATTGCAATTCAGTGTGATTACATCTAGTCATAAACTAGACTGAAGAAGTTTGGGCCTTAAGCCCTAATTTGATGGCTTTGAGACTCTGAAAACTGTAGTCTCTTGTCCCTGGATACCAAAAAAGATGTGAGCCTTGGTGCACACCAAGAAAGAAAATGAATGATCACGTATTCCTTAGAAGCAATGGGCTCAGGTGTAGGAAAAGAAACTCCAAACAACCTTATCCCTAAGGAAATCACTGTTTTGGCTGGAAAATTTGTACCTTGTGCTCAAAACTATACATTTAGAGAGTATGTTTTAGCAAACTGAACAGCTCAGTTAAACCAGATTGCTTGTTTCTGCTAAGCTTAGTGGCAGAAGTTTCCCTGCTGTGGGAAAACACAAGCATGTCAACATGAATGTAAAAAAAAAAAAAAAAAAAAAACAAAGATGTTAAAAAAAAAGAAAAAAAAAAAAAAAAAAAAAAAAAAAATCCCTCAAAACTAAAGAAAATACACACACAGGCAGAAAGTTTTGTGGTTATAAATTTTTGGCCTGTTTTCATACGATCAGGAGAGAAAAGTTAAAAAAAAAAAAAACAAAAAAACAAAAACAAAACCAAAAAACTCTCTCTAAACTTTTATTCATCACTGAACTCATTCAATATCAATTTCTGCCACATATTTCGTTTTTCTCTATCAAAAAAATTAAAGTGCAGTTGCTCAGAAGTGGTCATATTTGATGACTATTTTGCCTCTGAAAATACATGTTTCATGGAACAGTCCCAAAAGCATTCTGTGAAAGTTGGCAATTCTCATTGAATTCTGTAATGCTTTTTCAAAAGGCAAATTTTAGTGGCAGAAATCAATGTTTCTGAAGGTGGATCATTAAGGACTATAAAATATACACTTCTATTCATAAATGATCCGGAAAAAGAGATGAATAATGAAAAGACAAAGTTTGCAAGTGATACAAAATCATTCAGGATAATCAAATCTAAAGTAGACCATGAACTATTGCATAAGGAACTTGCAGTACTGAACAACTGGATGATAAAAAGGTAGATGAAATCCAGGTTTGCTGAAGAAAGCACTGCATACTGGGAAAAATAACTATAAATGCAAATCAAATTGCTCTACAGCATTTATTGCCAGTTAGTGCATGGATGTTGCAGCCTTTGATTAGTTCCCAGTGAAAATCAGGTCAATCCTCAACAATAATCAAAATGGCTAATGCAATCTCAAGAATTATTAGGAAAGGTTAAAAGTAAAAAATGTAAGCCATCACTAATGCACCTGGTTGAGGCAAAAGAGGACATGAGGCAAAAAAGGAGCATGCACCATTATGGAGGAGAGGTCTAGGAGAACCAATAAGCACAATGACCCAAAAGCACCAAGCTTGGGTCCTAGACAGCAGAAGATGCAGAAGAGGATTGCTCTACACATGCCCTGCTGCCTATATCCCTTTCCTAAAGCAACCATTCTCATTCTCTTCACTGCTGGGGAGATGACCTGGGACATTTCCTTCCCGGTTATTGTTAATGTCACAGAATGAGATAAATCTCAATGTATGTCAACAAAATTTGGGAAGTAGAAGCCTGTTACTTGTTTATAGTTTAAAGCTATCAAAGAAGCCTGTTCTGAATTGAGTGGAAGATGCTGGTGCTTGGTGCTTCTGAAATGAAACCACCACTTCTTCACTGCTACCAACATGTGTTTTGTTGGAGGGGTGGGAGAGGAGCCATTTGTCTTTTCAGCTTTTCAGAGATAGACATTCAAATACACTTGAGGTTACTGGAAGTGGAAAACTAAATTTCATTCTTGATTGATTTTTTCAGTAGATGGAAATGCTAATTTAATTGTTTTTTAGTATTAGACCTTTCTATTTCGTTTGGTTAATCTTCATGATGATGAAATAGCATTCATTATATTCACATAGGGTGACTGTTAAAGGCTAAAGCATGAATGCTGATTTTCCTACAGGAAAGGAATGAAATCAGATTGAAAAAGAGCCTCAGCTTTTGGTGATTCTGAGAGACTGATTAGATTTAGTTTCCTTGTAGCTCATGATTAGTCAGGGAACAGAGGGTATCTGTACAGGACATCTATGGAAATCCATCTTTTCAACCATGCCAGAGCTGCTGAAGCTGAACACAAAAGGAAAACCTCTTAAGATAATAATTTCCTTGGCAAATGTTAACAAATCTTTCAAGTTATATGATGATCAGCAACTCTCCCAACCGTGTGACAGTTTCGTGAACATCCTTGTGGGACAGGTTGTGAAGGGCAGCTCACCTTCAGTGCTGGTAGTGATGGGGCTGCAGCCAGGTCCTCCACACTCTGCCCAACAGCTTATGGTGGCATTTTTCCCTGGTCTCATGTTGACTTCACACATGTGGCTGAACACTGTCTGTCTTTGTCTACTGCCTGAGTTTCCAGGACTTCCTAGGTACCTCTGGAGGATGAAGGAAACATCCCACTTCAAACCTGGGAAGATTTCAGTCTGAAAACTGGCAAATGCTTTACATGAAAAAACTCCCACTCCGTAATGGGAAGCATTTGAGAAGCATCACATGTATTAAGAGAGTCATAACTTAAAAAAAATAATTTGCAACAGATGCAGACTCTCACAAAGAAGTCCTCCATTTTGCAGGCAGCAGCATGCATCAAAAATCTATTATTGCTAGGCAGTTACACAGCACTGAGGAAAGCCATCATCCCATCTGGCTCTGTGGGTCTGCATGTCCCCAATGTAACCCCAGTTTGTCTCATGGTCTAAATACTTCCTTCATGACAATAAGTTTTAAAAACCTCATATGAAGCACAAATTTGGCCCATGCAGTAGAGGTCATCAGATTGAAAAGAAAAAGGCAAAACACCAGCCACTCCAGTCTGGTTTGTGCTAAGAGCTTCCTCACTGCTTATCTGATATCTTCTCGTACCCCACAGCTATGGGGTACTCCACAGTCCTAAAGATCTTGTGGGTTTTTAGGTTTTCCTGCAGACTTTTGTGAAGAAAAGCTTGATTTCAGAGGAACCAATTCTCTGTGCCTCTGCCCACAGAGAGGACAAAAACCAGGTCGCAGTCATTTGGGCCCATCACTGTCCCTTTGTGCAAAAGGTCAAAAATGCTGCAGAAATATCAGTTGCCTGATCTGGCACTCAGAACCACCTCGCTGGGCTAAATAGCACTCCTGATCAAGCAATATCAAGTGCAGTGCCCAGATCTCCATATGACCTCTCAGATAAGTTAGGGTGTATAGTCATCTCCTGATCCTGCTGCTGACTCACAGTATGCAAAAGGGTGGAGGTCTTACCTTGAGCTCATGCCACAGCAAGATGAAGCCCTCCCACATCCCTTTTTCTTTTGGAATAGAAAATCTCTGGGATTTCTTAACCAAACCTGCAGTCGTTTAGGCCCATTATGCACAGAGAAGATATAGGGAAAAAAATAAAAGAGGGAGAGATAGAGTTCCTCAGGGATCAACATGTTCAATGATCCCTTCAAACCACCACAAAGCTTATTTACTAAGCCCTATAGGCTCTCATTAAATTTCTTTGTCAAAATATTTGCCTTTATAAATTTACCCAGGAGTATGTAATTCTCCATTTCAGCCAGCCAGAATGCTAGTGGGGCATTGAGCAACTGCTGAGATTTTATTGGCACCCACTTTTAAGCACCTTTCAGTCAGTAGCTCTCCTCTGCCCCTGTGTATATTTGCCATATAGTTACTAATTTAACCTACTAAGGTTAAATGTCCCCAGTTCCTCTTTTCTCAACTACTTAGCAAATAAAATCTTTTTTGAGAGACCTCAGTTCATACACAAGAGAATGACAATTATGTGCCACCGTGGTTTGGCAGAATGGAGTCAGTCACAGCTGGGGTAGAAAATTACCCTACACTTTCAAACACTGGAAAGAAATATGCAATAGAAATGAAGCAGAAAGTGATGTTTTATATACACACACACACCTATCAACATCTCCTGTTTTGTACCCTCTATAAACTTGCTGAGGGTGCACTCTGTCCATCATCCAGATCAGTAATGGAGATTTTAAAGACCACTGGCCCCAGTGTCTGCCCCTGGGGTGCACAGCTAGTGACTGGCCTCCAGTCAGGCCTCTGGATTCATGCCGCTGTTTGAACTGAAGCTGTTCAGTCAGTTTTCCATCCACTCCACTGTTCACACTTCGTCAGCTTGTCAATTAGGATTGTCACAGGAGACAGTGTTGAAAGCCTTGTCAATGCCTAGACAAACAACACCCACAGAGCTGGTAGTTTAATTGCAGAAGGCTCTCAGGTCCACCAGACATTATTTCCCCTTTGTAAATCCATAGTGACTACTTCCAATCATCATTTGCTTAAATGCACCCTAACCTCATCTTCCTCTGGCAAGGATATGTCTTCCTTGCTCCAGACTGTCTCACTGGTCTCAGGGGTCTGAGGGTAAAACCTATGAGCAAAGATCAAGCTGAAGACAGCACTGTGAATCGCAGCCTTTTCCATGTGCTTTGTAACCAGATCCCTAGATGGATTTATCTCTCTTTGACTGAGAAGCAGCAGCAAAACATTCCTGCAGCGGCTCAGCGATGTATTTATCTTCGTGCAACCCCAGTGTTGCTATGAACATTGTGCACAGACCACTGCAAACTCAGCCCCCTGTGCATTTTTTACTGTGGTGAAGAAAATATTCAGGAAAGACTGTGGCTTTGAAACTTGACAAGGACATGCTAACAGCTTGGGCTGGTTACATCTCCCATTGTCTAATCCAACTGGAATAGACAAGAAGGGCATCTGAACTGCATGCTTCCCTTCTTTGAGAAATTAATTATATTGACAGGGGAAAAGTACACCAAAAGGCATTTGTTTTTCTCTTCATTTTCTACTCATTTTGTCCTGATATATTGTGGAGACTGCACAGAGAGAGAAATAAAGGGACCAGAAAGGCTTTACTTTCAGCTACTTCTTTATTGAAGCAGCAGCTTCACAGTTTTCAGCAGAACCACTCTCAATTTATGGCAGAGTAATAGAGCAGTGTGGGAAGCTCTTTGGATAAAAGTTACTTCTGGGTCTGTTGAAAGCAGCTCCCCTGAGCAGAAGCAGATGTAGTGCATAATACACCATGCTGAGCCCTGATTTCCCCTGGAGGCACCAGCATCTCTGACACTTGGAACAGCTGAGAGAGGTGGTGGTGAAATGCAGCTGCAACAGAGGAGTAGCCAGGGATTTCCTCAGCCTAGGGGAGTACAGTACCAGCTGAAAGGTTGGATAGTTCCCTTGCCATAAATACTTGACATTATCTGACACTGATAGGGAGCATGGCACTGGCACACAGTGCTCCAGTGTCTCCAGCTCTGGAGCTGCTCTAACATTGCTGTCTTTTGAGCAACAAGGATCTTGCAAGGAGCCTTTAGCCCTGCTTTCCCCAAATATGGCAGATGTGCAGGAATCTCATAGGTACTAAGTTCCTTCAACTTTTGTGGAAAAAAAAGGCATCTTGCTACTGGAATGAGATGAAGAGGCTAAGTAGAAAGAAGAAGCTGGCATCAGTGTTACAGCTCCCAGGCACCCTGTTGCTCAAAGCATCCTTTTTGTATTTATTCACACAATACCAGAAATTAAATTCTAAAGGGTGGAAGGCATGTTTTATCTGTACCTACTTTACTACAGAAACATTTAATTAAGTTTTTAAGTACAGAAAAATAAAATTATGCCATCTTCTGATACTTTGTCTTCTATATGCATCACTTCTTCCCAGCACACTTATCTAATCAATCCAGCTCTGGCAGTCTGGTACATGGAATACTGTCTTCAAGGGTGTGTTCCTATCAGTAAAGCATCAAAGGTCATACGTATAGAAAACAAACTGATAGATGTTGTGTGTTTCAAAAACCATCCCCTCACACACTTCTTCAGAAGCCCAAGATACTAAAATACACAAGGAATTGATAGAATACCAAAAAAAAATAATCATCTCTAATATGTTTGACTCATCTGTGGATTTTAATTGAATATTTTGTATCTTCAGGCAAGTTCATTATTCTCCCAAGAGCTGGGAAGCTAAACGAAAGACAAACCTCGTTAACCTCTGACCATGAAAATCAATAATTTTCAATAAAATTTAAGCTAATTTGTTTCCAAAGGATCTCACATCTTGACTCTAGTATCATGTGCTGCAGTTACAGGATATTATATTTTTCCAGAGCAGTTTTGCCAACTCAGCTACAAAGCCTTTAATTTTACTTGAAACTACAGGAATCCTTGCAAATACATGAAAGACAGCTACTCTCAAGATCATGTGGTGGTATGAGAAAACAGTATCCAACTTGCCCTGTATTCAGAGATACTCTAGAATGACAGTGCAGACACTTCAAAGAGTACTACTCTTATTTTTAGTTCTGTTTAGTTCACATTACACACCTTATCTCGCTGAATTCTGCAAGTGCTGAATGCAAACATAGGTTCTCATTTTAAATAAAGATGCCAACCTTTCCTTCACAACACTGGAAAAAGCTGACTATGGGCTTCTTTCTGCTGATGCACCAAAAGCAAAGGGTTAAACAAATGCTTCTAGCTCACCTTCTGCCAAAGGAAACAGCAGCAACTGTGGTACTCTGCTAATGAAGTGCTTAAGCTATTAGATTTGTCTGAGTGGCAGGGAGAGGGTATCTGTATAGATCCCTGCTATACAACAAGAGGAAAGCCATTCCTTACCTCACTGGAGCATAAAATACATAAATTTCAGACCAGAAGTTGGTTTTCTGCAGAAAGAGCAAATACAACTGCTGGAGCATGGGAAATATTGATAAGAAAAGCAGATCAGTGAAGGGAACAATCCAGATCAGTGAAGGGAACAATCAAGAAGTCGCCTCAAATACAACGCACAAATCCCCACCGGAATTCTACCAAAGTTACAAGAGCAACAGCAGCTTAAAGCAAAACTATGACCACAAATACAAAAATTGATCATTCCAATTCCTGGGCGAGGTTGAACACAAGATTATAAAACTTCAGAAACAACATTCATGAATGAAATATTAGAAATTAAAACATTTCCAGGTCATTTTGGAAGACCACCACTGAATGGCTCTCTGAGAAGGAAGCCCCTGTAAATTTGTCAAGCTCATCAAGGGAATAATCGAGGGACGGGGTGGAGAGGGAAGGCACAGTGGAACATAATAGGAGCTCTCAGAGAACACAATGTGCATAGGCAGTCTGAGAAACTGGATAAGAGTATTCAAAGTCCAGCCTCAAGATTTGCAGACACTGGTAGGTCTGAAAGCAGCCAGCCCAAAATGTTTCACATGGTATTCCTGAACACCACACAGACTTGGAGCCACAGAATCCTCAAAGCAATGCCTTCTCTGGGCATGCTAAAATCTCAGCACAGGGACCTGAGTTGATAAAGAAACAAATACAAAATATAGTTCCACAGGAAGAAATTTTAATGGAACTGACAGCATTGATAGCATTTAGGTTTTGCTCCTCACTTAGCAAAAACTCCCAGCACCATTCAGACATGTTCTTGCAGGCTGGGGGTGGCTGCCTTCACCTTTCCCCTCTTAAAGGTCCCCTTCTTCTGGACAGACACCAGTCCTTCTTGACCACTTCAGCCTTACCTGCTCTGTGCAGAGGTCAGGGGGAGCTTTATCACTCTATCACTGCATGTGATAATGTTGCAAAGATGACATCTTGCCACAGCAACTGGACCAAAATACCTGTTTCCACTAAAATTCATTTCAAAACAGACAGTCTTTCCCACACAGCTGTTTTATCTCCATTTAATTTCTTCTGCAGGAATAATCCTTCACCTAACTTATGCCTTTAAGTAAGACACTTCCTCAGGCTAATCAGCCCAGTAAGAATATTTCTTTTGCTGACTTCAAGAACCTTGGTGGAAGAAAAACAAATAAATTAAATTAAAGGTCAGGGGAAGTTGCAGCCACCTTACAGCAAATTCCTCCCAACACTGCTGAGGATTTTGCAGAACCTTAATGAGAAACAATCAGCTCTCTGCTCTGACAGCTTAGTTTAGGGAGTAAAACACTGACTATCATGTAGCATGGTAATGTAGACAGCAAAAGCTACATGATGAGATCTTGCTTTTGGTGATTCAGCACAAGAGACTTGAGAAAGTGCACAGCTTGCAGAACACCAGGGAAACCACACCCCAGCTCAACTTCCTAAAAGTCACAAAAGCAGCTGACAATAGAACACTTTTCTCACTGCTTTCAAGTGAAAGTTGTCAAAAAAAGTTAGGTTACAAGCACTAAAAATTATGTTGAAGTGTTATCCTGCAGGGAAGGATCAGGAATCTTTCCAAGCAAAGAGTAAATATTTGTCATTAGGCAGAAGAAAGCAATGAGCTCTCAGAACTAAAATTAAATACAAATGGCCACTGCTCAATATTAGATAAGGAAAATCAAAGACATTACACATTGGATTTAGATTTCATGTAAGATTTTTCTATTGCTAGATGAAAAATTCAAAGGAAAGTTCAGCTGGATTTGCCATCAGGAATCTAATTTCCACAAATGAAAAGGCTTCATCTCTCAAGAAAATGATAAGAATATTTATCAAAAATATGCTCAAGTACCAAGGGAAAACAAAAAAAAAAAGGCCAGGATTTTGATCCTGGATTTTTTTTTTACCTTTCCAAAAGAGCACAACACATGGAGTCACCTAACGGACAACAGGTTCATGTTTCTTTCTGGATACCATGAACACCAATAATTGCATTCCAGCTTCCTACTAATTTTTCATTTGAGAGGTTTCCCACTTTTCAGATCTGAAATGAAAACTGTCTCAACACCAGGCAGTGCAGCATATTGAATACCCACATTCAGTCAAATCAAACCAAGTGACCTCACATCATTTTTCCAAACACTTGTGATGTTTTCATTGCACCATCCCCAATAGGATTTTTACTGCAAGATTCATAACAACTGACTGAAATCTTTGGCAGTGGAGCAGTGATTGCATGGCAATTACTCTACAAATATTATCCATAAATGCTCCATATTACAGGAAACACTTCACTTGTGCTGTGGTTGAGAAACTCAGGCAATACAAAATAATTTTTCCCACTGACAGCTATGTCTGCTGCTTAGCAGAAAACAACTTACAGTCTGGAAAGTAGAGGCACTTGTCTACCTGATCATTGTAAATCAAGCAGATCTTGTTTTTTCTTCCAAAACTTTTGCTAAAGGGACCCCATGGGCAAAGTGAATTATTGAGAAGAAGTCAGTCTAGAGATTACAGCAGATACACTATTGCCTGAATATCTGGGATCTGTGTTCAACTGTATACCAAGTGATACAGAGGTTAGCACAATATATTAATGCCTGCAAAGCCATCTGACAAGCTATATCCATCTAAGCAGTGGTGTTGTTACACTCAATTTTGCAGAAGTCAGGTCAAACTACAATGTTGAGTAGCAATAAAAATAATCATGTTGGTTTAACCTGATCTAGCACAGTGAATGACCAGTGTGCACAGCCAAGGTTTTCAGTAGCAAGCAGTAACTTTGGAGCCTTCTTTATCTGATAGCTAGTGTCACATGCTTCCATGAGAACACTTTTCAAAGGTTGGTTTGTATCACTTGCTTTTAAGAAAATCTCAAAATGAATTTGCATTCTACACATGTTTATAAACTTCAATATTGGCTGTCTACTCATAAATCCTCTACTGAAACTCTTATAAAAAGAACATTCATTTAGCAGTATCGCAGCATGACCATTACACCAAGTTCATTAGAAACTAAGCACAGCACACTCATCTATCCTAAACCTGTCTTAACAATGGAATTGGATTTCTTATGACATCCTCTGAGCTTGAAAATGCCCTATTTAAATTTTACTTGCTTTATTTGTTAATTTATTTTAAGACTATAGGGCCCACAGAGGCTTTCCACGTGCCTCAGATGCCGTTTTATATTAGGAGAGCTGTCAGAATTCATAGTTTAAAAATTATAGTAATTCCATGTGAATTGTATTTATAAAGGAATTAATCTCTTTGCTTCTCATATCATCTTGGAAAATGGCTGGTTTAGTGCTACTTGCTTTATTATTGCGACATCGATGAAGAAGACTGAAAGTACTAAATATGAACCTGTAGCAGTGTAGCACAATAGAACACAGTTGTGTGTTAGTGTCAGTGTGGCTCAGTAGTAGCCCTTCCAAAATTACCTGCATTTGATTTTAAAGGACAAAGCATCTGGGAATTCATTTTATGACACCAGTCTTCCTTTCTACTTGCAAAGAGTCTATGCTACTTACCGTCAACTTATTAGCTTAAAAAAAAAAAAAAAAAAAAATCACAGAAATTTGTGATTGTGTATAGGAAAAAAAAAAGCCTCATATATAATCCTTCATATTTCACCAATCTCTAAAATGCAAGAGAGCTGTTTTTGCAACAGTGGAACAACTCAAGGAAGCACTAAATGAGTGCCTGAAGTGTAATTCCTTCTGGTAGAGTAATTAAGGTGTTTAAGTGATTTGTTCAATGGGAGTGGACATCCAATTAGAGCACAAGTGTACAAATCATGGCAGTTGTGATTTTCAATTGAAAATCAAAACAACAACTAGGGATTTTTCCTTCTAAACTTCACATAAAAGTACAAATTTATTAGATCTCGTTTAAAGTTATTGAAGACTATCAAAAGAACATTATTCCAGCATTGATTCAAAACCATGGGGTGCACTATCAGCATAATTAAAATGAAAATGTCTTGAGCTATTTTCCTTTCCTCCTTCTATATTACTGTCTAACTGTTCAGAATGTCTGTTTGTTACAGAGGCAAAGTAATTAAGCACAGCACGTTGCAACAAGGGGAATCATAAAGCCAGAGCTGGCTATGTTACCAACACAGATATCAGCACAGTAAAACATTAAGGAAAGGATCAGAATTGTAACTGAAAATAATTGAATGATCCAGTTCATTTGGCTGACATCCAGTCCATTTGCACACTTCAGTGCTCTTCAACCCTGGATGCTTCCCATTCACCTGTGCTTTTAAACTGGATCATTCAAGGGAAATTCTGGAGCAATGTTCATAGAATCACAGAACGGTTTGGGTTGGAAGAGACTTTGAAGATCATCTAGTTCCAACCCCCCTGCATGGGCGGGGACACCTTCCACTAGACCAGGTTGCTCAAAGCCCTGTCTAACCTGGCCTTGAACACTTCCAGGGAGGAGACAGCCACAGCTGCCATGGGCAATCTGTTCCAGTATCTGACCATACGAACCGTAAAGAATATCTTACTCACACGCAACCTAAACATACTCTCTTTAAACTATTACCATGTTAAAGATCTGCTTGCAGTATCTACAGCTTGTCAGAAGACTTGAGCATTACTACTCAGTGTGAATGGTAAGTGATCTGATATTTACATTGCTACCAACAAAAAAAACAGATCAGTCAAAAAGTATATAAAATACAAAAGGTTCTTATGAAGCTGGTTTCAGCATCCTTTGAAACCAATGCAGGTATTTCCTTTCCCTTTAGCAGATGAGCACAGAGATACCTCCAGGGAGAGCTAGTCTCCTTAAAGTGTTTAGGACAGTAACCTATTTAAAAGAAAGAACACATAGTTCCATAGATGTTTTGTTAACATAATGATTATGCTGAGGCATGTGTAGGCAGCAAGTTTTTAGAGCTTAAACAGAATAATTTCTTTATCACTGTCTCTCGGAAAGCAACTCAGATACCTTCAGGTCTCAGCAAGCTGTCACTGCACAACTCTCTAATTTTGTAGGTCACAAGTTGGCAAAAACCCAACTTACAGCTCAGCTAAACCCAAACTTGTGAGACAGCAACATGGAAACAGCCAAGTCATGACTTCCACAATTACCAAGTCATAGAGCCTGCAAATAAGCCTATCACTTCCTAACAATCATCTCACAAAATTGATAGCTCAACATGGAGAAACATACCTGATTGCAGAAAACCCTTCACAATGCTGGAAAAATAGAGCTCCACGACTCTCAAACCAGTGCCACCAGCCAAGAGCCCTGGGAAACGTACAACAAAAATGCAAATTTAATTAAAAGAATTGTACCCATGAGAGATTTAGAGAGCCATGCAAGTCTCTTCAACAATGCAAATAATTGTCTATAATTTACATTTTTGGTTAAAATACAACAAGAGGCCACTGAGACAACAGCAGGTGTGAAATTACTAGTCTGAGGCTAAATCAGAGTGACAGCATCAACTCAGGAAGCACCCAGGGAAAGTGTAAAATAGGAAGGGAAAAAAAGAAAAGGCAGAGAGAACTTTCAAATGAGTTTGCTTTAAAGCTTGGACTCCACGGAACCTGCCCAAGAGTTGTTTGAGGGTCTTTAAGATTCAGATAACAATTTGAGGGCTGGTGAGTGACCAAGTTCAAAAACTGAATCTGGAATGACTTGTTCTAACAGCATCAACATGTCTGCACCCAAGAGATGCTGCTCCTGCCCCTCACCAGCCCGGCTGGCGCAGGCGCGTTCCCAGCCCTCACATGTCCTGCAGCACAGGGAGCACAGGAGAGATCATTAATAGGGAACCCCGAGCAATTAAGACATGGCTGCTGACCTTTCCAAAGTCAGCTTATCAATCTGCAGTGCTCTCCTGAAATCACAAGTACAATTCATTTATAAATAATTTACATGGCTTCTGAGTTAACTGTCTGCACAGTTTATAAGTTGAGCTCTCTTCCCCCATGGACAGTTTTAACACCCCCTTGAGATGTCTCCAAACCAGCAGCCTCCTATAGTTATGCAGAGGTTAAAATAAGGTTAAGCCAGAGCATTTACATTCAATGAAATACTACACCGAGTCAAATGTCCTTGCCTGAAATTGTGTGGCAGCCATGAGAGTGGCAGCCTTCTCTGACTGCTCTAGAAGCAGGCTGGGACCAGCAAGTTCCTGGCTTTAAATCTGTTCCATCAAACCTTTCTCAGTCCTTGTCTACCTTGAAAGGAGTTGGAGATGTTTCCTTGAAGTGAGACACTTCTAACTGGATTTTTTATTGACTTGATACAAGTAAAACTTCCTTGATCCAGCAGAGGAATGTAACCTAGCCTACACCCTGCCCAGCCAAGGGATATTTGAATTAATTTCTATAATCTGGATCAAACAGATTCACAGCCTGGACCAAACTGTCAAATAAGCATCTTCATTAAATGGACTCTTGGCTAACCTGGGGTGAGATTTGGTACATAACAAAAAGGTATAAGTTAACATCAATGAGACTGAGCACAAAACTCCAGCATCAGAGGAAGCCCCAGCCTTTTTGGGCTGCCTGTGCCTGGAGTTGTGTGAGGAATGACGTGGGGACACACTGCTCCTAAAGCAGAAGTTAATAAATTGCTACTCTAAATAGCCTGTAGTGCTGCTTTCTCCTCAAAAGCTGTTGGAATTAACATAGGATTTCAAGACATTTTTTATAACAACATCAGCAAATTCTTCCTGAGGGCTTTTTTCTGCTAGATTGAACCACCACAAGTCATGAGTTTTTCCTTAAAAGGAAACCTGCAATCAGAAAAAATAGATAAATAACCCAAATCCCTTATTTATTTATTGTTCATTTTTAGCTGACCAAGGTACAGAAGTGATGACATACGCCTTTAGAGACTAATTGCCAAAAATAGAAGGCAAACTAAATATTTAAGAACACTCCATATGCCTTAGGCAAATACTTTCAGATAATAAACCTTGAAAAGCCAGAAATAGATTGGGATGAGTTGCCCCCTCCTCAAGAAAAATTGCTGCTAATAATTCAGCAATGTTTATTTTGAATCCTATTGGTTGCAAAATTGTGCACTTTACAAAGAACAGGATATTTTTTTCTTTGCTTTATTTTTTTTTCACCCTCTTGACTTCAGCTCAGGTCACAAAATCACAGCTACTTTAGCTACATTATCTCGCTTGTGTCATGTCACCCCGTGTTAGTACCAGACAATGAAATAAAACCAAAAACATGACATGATGTAATACTATGTGGTCCTTCTGAATGCAATGTAAGTTGTCAGAGGATTATAGTACTACACTTTAAAGGGAAGAAGGAAGATCTATTTGTGAATGTAGTTAGCGAGAAGCATGCCTTAAATGTCTCAGAAGCTTATCCTTTAATAGTCCCCAAGAAACCATACTCTTCATCTTTTAAGTTAAACTTTTACGGTCTTCATTCTTTCTGTCTTTCACACTTCTCTTTTACTTTGGCCAAACAAAACATTTTTTTCCTACTTTCACCTGAATTGATCATCATCTCATAAGGAATTCTGGTCCCTAGTGTAAGAGGTTCAAACGGAGCACTTCCATAAAGCCTCCTATCTAGAGCACTTAAATAACCATCCCTCACAAGGGAGGTTTGTAACATAGAGCCTCAGCCACTGGCTGCTCTTCACAAGACCTATTTCACCCTGCAGCAAGCTACAGATCAGGAAACACAATGAAAGCAATCAAAGGAGCAGCTCCTCTGCCTCTCTGCATGGGATTACTTTTGCTCCAGTGAGACCTCATTTGGAATAAGGTACTACTCAACCAGGGGAATGGCCAAGTCTCACTGTGTCCTAATTGGAGGTCATACGTTGTGCTGATTACCTGTAGAAAAGTATTTATTCCATGGTTAGGAAACATGACATAGTGTAGACCACAGAAGAGAGAGGAAGATGTTTTAATAAACTGGAGACCTGTAAAAGCTAATGAACACCTGAGAAGTACACTTTGTTATGTTAATGAGATGAGCTGGGATGATAGTTTAATGTTAAATGTTGGGTGAAGTCTCGTAAGTGGGAACGTAAGATTACTCTTCATACCATGGTCAGTCTGTTACGAGTAATGAAAACATTTCATCTACTTCTCATTCCAAGACCTTGGAATCAGAATAACAGCAGACAAATTGGAGTAAAACTTGGGGGGAGAAAAAAAAATAATAAGTAAAATGGAAAAAATAAATTAAAAAACATTCACGAAAACGAACTCAGAAAATGTTTGAATGATAGGCTTAGTTGTGTATTTGCAGACCTTATTAAAACCTGATGCCAAATATATAAGCTATGACTGAGAGGCTTCATCTGTCACTTTTGCAGAGAACATCGGGTATGCCTGATGTGCTCTGCTCCCCCCATGCAAACCCAGAGAAGTCACCTGGCAGTCACCAGGAGCAATTAAAGCATATACCTTTCAATTTCACTTGAGAGTACTTCATCCTTCAGCTTGAGACAGTCCCAAGTTCACAATTTAGTCTCAGACTTCTGACACTAATCCCCTGGGTCATCCAACAAATTGGTCACATTTTGTGCTGATCTGCAGAACTGTAAAGCAGAAATGGGAAAGATTAAACAACTGCTCAGTTCTGAAATGGCTTAGCTTCAGAAAAGCGTTCTGGAGAGATAATGATAATCAAATACTTTCTATGTTCTTCTCCCAGATTTCACAATCTGTAGGATAATGGGCAAATAAGTTTCTTTGCTGTAGCCCAAGAGATCTTTTCACTGCCAAAGGGCTTTATATACATATAAAAGCTTCAGGAGCTACCTCCTGCTCAATAGACTGTTAGTCTGATGGGTATTTTGTTCCATGATCATCAGGCGATAATGACACCTCCTCTTTTATAGGGACAAAGCTGTAACTGAGAGCTGGGTAATGTTTGTGAGTGAAGATAACATAACATTTAAGACCAGTTCATACGGTTGGCAGTTACACACACACTCTTTTTCAGAGTAAGCAAGTCAAAACCAATTTGTCTTACTAGAGATATTGATCAGACCAAGAGAGAGAAGGGAGATGGGTAACTGAGGAGTAGGGGCAAGATGTTAGCATAGGAATAGATGGCTCTCAACAGCAAGGAGTGATAGGTAATTTATCCTCTATGGAACATGGAGAGACTAGTGGAGAGAAGGAGAGAAGTTGCAACCTGTGAGTGTTTGCTTCCCTCCCTTCTAAGTACTTTGGCTTTTATGCAAAAAGCTTCATCCTGACACTTCACCATGTTCATCTTCTTGCCAACCACAACTAAAAAAGGTTCATCTGTATAACTAAAAACTGAACAGAAAATAAAAATAGTGACCACTCCAACTAATGACAGACTGGCTGGTAGGTACCTAGTCCTACTGCACACAATCAAGGGTTTTAATTTAAACAGCTCTCACATCACTGATGAAGGTGACAGTAATGGAAATGCTACTTTTATAGGTCTTTTGCATTCTCATTTCATAACTCAGTTGCTGAGATCAGATGTTATCTAGTGATAATACCAGCTTTGTCAAAATGAAGCTAAATGTTCATTTTTCCTGTACAAGGACTCCACCCCCCACTTTGGACAGAAAAATGTTTGTTGGCTAAAATATACAACAGAAGTCCCTGCCTTTGCTTGCACTCGTGTGCATCTCATATTCATTTTCAAGTGTTATTCCAGGGCACTGGCAGTCACTCCAGATTGTGAGCAGCTGCTGCCTCAGGGTTGAGCCATGCAGGTATTTGCAAGACTTCTGCAGACTTCAGGAGGGACCAGGAAGCCCTCAGAATGCAGAATGCTGCCTCATGCAACAATATGAATCTGAAACAGTAAGCACACTCTACTATGTGAGTCAAAGTTGAACCATTCAAATGCTTGTACTATATTACAAATACAGAAATACCCACCAATACCTCTTAAAAGTTTACCTGTAGATTATGCAACCTACTGTAGTTA
>NW_009953964.1:8614576-8624197 GCF_000747805.2 Chaetura pelagica
ACCCACCAATACCTCTTAAAATTTTACCTGTAGTTTATGAAACCTACTGTAGTTATAAATAGAGCAACTGACATCTTGCAAGATTTCGAATATTATTTAAAAAAAAAAAATCATACCTTAAAATCCTCCCTAATTTTTCTAGCTAATCCAGAATTCCTATGTTAAATATTTCTGCAATGATGATGTTAGAAGTTAAGATTCCTGATGTTAAGATTCCTGAAGACAAATGGTGAATCTGAATGCCTGACAAAAGCCTCAGACAGAGCACTTTTCTCCTCTCTGCATTTGAGTCTATTAAACAAAGCACTTTGGGTTACCAATCACCCTTCAAAATCCTGGCTGTTATCACCACAGCATATATTTCTATAAAGGGAGGAAAAGCTTTAGCCTTAAAAATATGTAAATAGTCCCAGAAAATATAGTCCTAAGAATCATTTTTTAAAGTAGAAAAAAAAAAAACCAACAACACCAAAAAACCCAAAAAACAATTACTGCCAGCCTCTTTGCAGGGGCCATAGGACATGATAATTTTCTCTCATAATGGTTCTGACATAATGTGTATCAAAAACTGCATACTCTTCACATCCATCCAGCTGTGTTGAGCAATAAACATGATAATTATGCAGATAAGGCTTAAATAAATTCCTATACCTAAGGCCAAACGAATGCTGTTTTAGGCAAAGCAATAATTAACCCTCCACAGGGCTGAACAAGCAAAGACCTTTGCTCCTTCCCAAGGTGGGAACCTGCATCTTGGCACCTCCCCGGCATCTGTCAGAGATACAAATGGGTCAGTGTACTTCACAGGAAATGGCTCCAGGGATGTTGCTTGTGAGGGTCCAAAAAAGGTCAAGAACAAAAATATCTACTAATTTCTGTATTTTGACAATGTGGTTTCATTGGTGTGTTTCAGTCAAATGTCAAAGGAATCACAGATAAGAGGAGAGAATAGTATAAAACATCAGTGGAATTGCTCTCTGAAAAATAAATAGGTATGAGCTTGGCAGTAAATGAAGATTCTCAGTAAACTGAAAAGCTCAAGGGCTCAGAAGTATGATCAAGCTATTGCAGTGTAATGAGCAACCACACATTGGTTGATCTGCAGTAACTGCTCATATGCACACTCTTTACTCACAAAAAAGATGATGAAGATGTGTTTATCTTAACCTCTTTCATTGGGTTGAGACTAATACATGTTACTTTGGATCTGTGACAAGCTAAGCATCTACATGAAGTGCTACTACTTGAAGAAGCCTGCAAACCATGCTGGTAATAGATCTGATCTGATGGGATGAGCAAAGCCAGCTTCCTGCCTTCTTACACGGCCACTCACCAGGATATTGCAAAGTCTTTGTGGCCGTCCTCACCACTGTATGCAACTGCTTTGGTTATAAAACCTTTCAATACAGAGACTGCATGGTCATACAGATGTTACTTTACAAACAGACTGCTGAATTAAGTAGTTTGCCAGACTGTTCCATAAATTCCAAAATAAATTCTACATGCATGTACTTGTCCTTCTTTCTTCATCCTTCTTGGCTGTTTTTGGGCCCAAGACTAAATATCAAAAGGAATCCAAAATCACCTCAATCCACATGGCTTCTTGTTTTAAAGCCAGTATAGAAATCACGGGATCTGTCCTACTAGTTGCAGTTCAGGCCCAGCCAAAAACAAAGACCCACACTGCCACTCTCTCATTCCTCCCCTCACAGTGGGATGAGGAGAAGAAAATATAACTAAAAGCTCATTAATTGAGACAAGGACAGGGCTCACTCACCAGCTACGGTCACAGGCTAAACAGACTTGACTTGAGGAAAAAAACAATTTAATTTGTCACCGATCAAATCAGCAGGACAATGACAAACAAAACCAGATCTTTAAAAGGCCTTCCCTCACCCCCTCTCTTGTTCCGAGGCCCAAACCACTTTCCCGCCCATTTCTCTACGTCGTTCCACAGCGGTGCAGGGACAGGAAACGGGGGTCGCCGTCAGTTCCTCACAGGCTGTTTCTGCTGCTCCTTCCTCCTCAGGGGGAGGACTCCTCACCCTCTTCCCCTGATCCAGCATCAGGTCCCTCCCACAGGAGGGAGCCCCTCACAAACCCCTCTGACACGAGTCCCTCCTGCCAGGTGCAGCCCCTCAGGGTCAGGCTGCTCCAGCACAACCTTCCCACAGAGTCAGGGCTGCTTTGGGCACAGCCACCTCCCCGGGCACAGGGTCCTCTGTGGCTGCAGGTCCACATCTGCTCCACAGTGGTCCTTCACAAAATACAGATTCACTTTTGCTTCCCTTGACCCTTCGTGGGCTTCTCTGCCGTGCTTCTCCATGGGCTGCAGGGCACAGCTGCCACAGCCACAGGGGAACCTCCTCTCCCTCCTTCTTCACTAACCTTGGTTTCTCTGCCCAGGCATCACTCTCACCTTGCCCTCTCCTCTACCCTGCAGGTCTTTCAGCTGTTTCCTTTTCCCTTTCTGAAATACTTTAATCCTAGAGGCATTATCACCCTTACTGATGAGCTCAGCCTTGGCCAGAGGCAGGTCCAGACTTTGGAGCTGGGGATGCTTCCTGCAGCTCCTTACAGGAGCCACCCCTGTGAGCTTCCTGCCCCACCAGAGTTTGGCCACACATCAGACCCGGCGCAAATGGTATCATTTCATGGTATCACGTCAGACCTCACATACTGGTTTCTGTGTACTTGAGGGCTAATCCAGAACCTGTCAGTCACTGGCTGCACGTGTGTAGAGAAATGTCTGAAATGATCCTTCCATGGTGAGAAACTGGGAGAAGTTACCAGCCACAGATTTTTCTGCATCACTGGGTTTACCACTCAGTACATTTTCCCCGTCATAAACGTTTCCCAATGACTTTTGAAAATCATCCAGACTTTTGTTTCCCACCAAATCACATGGTAACAAACTTCACAGGTCAGTTATGCACTATGTGGAAATAAAACTTCTTTTGAGTTTTTAACCCAAATGCTCCCTAACACCCTTTTTGTGAAAAACAGTGAATTATCATCCTTTTGCCTTGCTTTTCCACTCGCAGCTCTACAGCTGGCTGCTGCAACACTACCCCACTCCAGCTTTGCCTGGAGGGACAGTGCTGGTGACAACTGACATATGGTAGGAGCTCTAAGCTGGGTCTGCTCTTAAATCGCTGAGAAGGAGCTATGGTTCACATTTAGTAAATCTCCATGATCAAACCTGTGGGAGGTGCAAGAATCTCTCTTTTCTGATTAGAAAAAGGGAAACCAAACAAAACAGACTGTCTACTGGGTCTCTCTATGGTTCACCCACAGCAGCTCTGCTGCAATGTGCTGCTCTCATTTTGTGTGTAATACCTGCCACTGAGCAGAGAAAGACAGAGGCTTGATCAGCCCCTCTCTGCATGTTGGAGGCTTACGTAGAAAGTTTGACCATCAGCACAATTGTCTGAAACTTCAGAGCAGCAGGTTTAAAATCATACAGAAAGTTTCCTGCTCCCCATTACATTCACCAACTCTTTTTCAAAAGCCTGTTTCTGCAGACCTCCTGTTGACTTTATCTTCTGTAAGAGGAAAGAATGACTCTAAAGCCGTGTCACTGCATAAGAAGCCCAGATCCTAGGGGAGGCTGAAAACCCAGCATTCCACTCCTTTGAGAAACCTAGGCACAATTACAATGATTTCTGCAGAGGGCTAGCTGTCCTGAAGAATGCCATGTTGAGACAAGGAGTTAAATCCCTTGAAATCCATTTTTCAGAGCCTGGTAGTTCTGCCTCAGCCCAGAGGGATCAATCAGACAACCCAGTGATCTCCTGGGGGCATGAAGGAAGAAGTACCTCAGGTAGTCCATGTGTGAGTCAGTCTATACCTGTAACTATCTGCAAAAGAAATGCTTAGTGCTAGTGTCATCTTTTAAGCTATTCTGGCTTTTTCCTGAGACAGGTGTCCTGGGGCTTGCCTCTTCTGCCCAGCAGATATCTGGAAGTTCACTTACTTTCTTCTCTTATATATAAGAGTCTAGAATTTAGGCAATTCAGCCTGAGAGAAAACTGGAGTAACCGGAATATCAAACAAAAAAATAAAACAAAACAAAAGTGAGGAGAGAAGAGCATGGACAAGAATATTCCCCACACACCTATGAAAAAAAAAAAAAAACACTTCAGTGGGAACAAGACACCTATGGACTTCCTTAGAAGCAAAGCTCAGAAAACTCAATGAACTCAAAAAAAAACAAACAACCCCACAACAAAACCCTTCCTCCAGGACCCACTTCTGCAGGAAAAAGAAAGACTGGATGAAAGAAGAACTTGAGGTAGAAGAACTCAAACTGGAGAAAACACTACTGAGGTCTCACTTCCCACAGCATTGGAATCTACCAACAATACCTCACTCTGAGAAGCAGTACATTGAATTAATCTCCACACCTGGAAAGTGTTGACTGATATAAACCAGAAGCTTTGCTAAAGGCCAGAAAAATAATTTTTTTTTTTCTGTAGAACCACTCGTTTCCTGCATCTCTCCCTGGGTTTCAATCTTCTGCCACAGGACATCCTTTCCCCTCTCACTGTCCTGTACAATTTCATGGCACTTGGACAGAAAACTTATTGTCAAAGCATATTACTTAGCAATCTTATGCATTAAGGTACCCCTTGCTCATCTCCCTGGACTCAGGCCATTCCTCCAATGTCTCCCAGCAGCTTTGAGTCATATGCTCCCACCATCTGACCTCCCCCAGTCTCCTCCTCTAGAGAGGCAAGTTAAGACTGAAGCCAAGTGGAGTTGAACTCCAGCCCTTTCAGAGAGTTTACATTGTTAATCAACAGATGGTATAGTGTGACTTCTAACCAGCAGAGAAACCATCTTTTGCCCTCACCAACTGGAACATCAGTAAAAATCTGCACATATTTTCCAATTCCAGTATAAAAATTGATTCTGTTTTTCATTTCAAAGCTTCAGCCTTTGCAAACAGAGCCACTGAACCCTAAATAATACCACGCGGCTTCCCTTCTGGTGTCTCAGAAGAAGGAATAGCAAGGACCACGCTGGGTGACTTTGCAGCAAGTTCAAAATCCCTACGTAGGAAGGCAGGAGTTACTGCTTGTTATCTCCACAGTGGTAACAATGAAATCACTGTGGCAATATGAAGAATAAAAACTTTTGACTTGCAATACAAAGAACTAAAGTCTTCAGTAAGGAAAGAGAATCTACGCTGAAAATATTCTCTGCAGGGATGTTAATTTTGAATTTTACATCTAGTCACTATCATTCTTACATTCTCAGAAAAATAGCCATATTCTCTGAGACACAGGTGGTACCACATCCAGTCCAGTACTTAATTATTGCTGTTTATTATTTTCAAGGCTTTCTCTAAAAAAAATAAATCATGTGCACACCCTTGTAACTGTAATGTGATGGTAGGACAGGCTTTGTGTCAGACCAGTGTTTTGCAGTGTTGTCCTTCAGACCTCATTGACAATCCCCCCTGTATTACAGCCACCTCCAGAACAGCTCTGAGAGTCCCAGGAACTGTGTTCATTATACATTTAAAAATAACTTCTACTCCTTAAAGCAGAAGCCAGAAGCTACTGTAACTTAGCAACATGATGAAGTGCCAACAGTGGCAAAAGAAACCCCCTAAGACCCACCTGCTCCCTTGTTCCTCTCATTTATTTGCCAAAAGTTTGTTATTTACTGATAAGCAAAGAAAACAGCACTTTACTGTGACACATATGTTCCACATTTACCCACCGATTTTATTGTTGACAAAGAAGTTCATAAGCAAACAAGAAATTAATAAAGCCCTGTATACACAAGTGAAGGTTGATAAGATCAGTAATGTCTGTCAGCTGAGTTAATATAACCAACTTGCTAATTGCATGAGAAATACTGAGAAGTAAAAGAAAGCCATTTGCTTTGAAGAAACTTAATTCCCTATAAACAAATTTGAGTGTGGTTATAGCAGTCTAAACTTTTCCTTTCTTATGGTATCTATCAAAATATATGACCTGTTTTCTTCTGATTATTTGATCTGCAAAAATACGACATAAGATGGCTTGTTCAGAGCTGTATCTAAAGGTCAGAAGAGGAAATCAGTGATAAAAATGAGAAAAAGCCAGATATTTTTGCATACCACGATTTTTTTTTGCACATTAATTAACAATTTTTTTCCATTGAGCTATTTTCTCCTGCTGACTCTTGCATTTTAGGCTATTGCAAGCTGCATCTTCTTTCTCAAGGGTAATATTGTTTAAAAATATGAACCCAAAGATAGACTTCTTAAATGAGATTTTATGGTTCCTCATGTCTAAATGAGAACTACTATAAGCTTACGTCTAAAAAAAATGATAAAAACAATAGCCAGGCATTAAAGCACAGAATTTGAAGTTGAATTTGTGTGTCCTAAATTTATTTCTTTTCTAGTGAAGTTCTAGTAAAATTTTCCCTTAAAAAAAAAAGCCATTCTTGTACAAAATTCCACCTACCAATCAAGAGGCCATACAAGGCTGAAAAAACAATCAAAGCTTTGATAAGTGAAAAGTTGTCTTTTACACTGGTAGTTAGACTGAAGACAAAACTGACTTATTTCTCAAAAGACCACAACAAATGACCAGTAAATGGCAGAGCCTTCCATAAGACTTCTGCTTAGGAAGTGGAAGGCTCTTCCACCTTAAGTTTTCCTTAATGAATCTGAGTGCCATAATCACACACGATGATGGTTATGACCCTCGCACACACTTTTCACAGCCTTTCACATAAAGGGTCACATTTCTTGGCACTGGGATGCTCCATTTGGATGGCATCAGCACAGCAAGGGGTCTGGAAGGCAGAGCTACAGACCCCTTCAGCATGTGGGACCCCTGTCTGGCACAGACCAAATGGATTTGGCTGCCAGCCTGTTCTTCTTGCTCTGAATATCCCAAAGCAGGGGAAAGATTAATTAGATCAGTTGACAGCCAGAAAGCAGGACTATTTTCCATCTAGGTCTTGGGCTTAGTAATAGTAAAGTATCTGTCTTAGCTCTGGAAATCGAATCCATCTTGCATGTACTTGGAGATGACACCTTTCAGAAACTGTTTGCTTTGTTTAATAATGCACAATAACTACACAAGTTCATTCTGGTATCATAGGATCTCATTCAAGTTCTGTGGCACATTCAACCTCCTCCTGAAGCCAAAAAGGAGGTGCTGGGTCTATCTGCTGCCTGTCACAGAGCAGGACCAGACACCTGTTAAGATCAGCTACTACACAATGAACACTGCAAGGTACGACGAGTTCTTTATCTCCAACCTAACAGGCATCTTTATCTGAGCTGTGCTGACAATGGTCTCAAGGCAGGCATTTAGAAAAATCTCACCTTTATCTTTCAGTCATTCATTCTGTTTTGGCACAAGCAAGACCAGCTGCTTCTGAAAGACAGAAGGAAGAGGCAGCAGCAGCATCTGTGGCTCAGCCTTCTCACTGGGAACCAGAAGGCCCTCTGCTGCCTCCCATCAGTTTGCATCCCTTCCATTTGATCTCAGCCAAGTCATTCAGATTTCCTTGTTCCTGAGCTGATGCCCTCATTAGAAAACTAGAAAATTGTGTGGAAGTGAGCTGTAGCTCTGTGAGAACTGCACATGCAGCACACCTTCCTTGTCCCCCTGACGTTCCTCCAGCAACAACAAACCTTGCAGCAATCTCTAGAACCTTTCAAAAAGAGAGAATCACAGAATCATGATGGTTGGAAAGGACCTCCAAGATCACAGAGTCTAAAATGCTACAACAGCTAGGAAAAGTGCTTTACAGCAGAACATCTTTCATCAGACTTTGACATGCATGGCTTTGTCTTTTTTCTGTCTTGTTTCTCCCAAGAGGCAAATGGGAACCCTTGCTCCCAGCAAAAGTGACCAGATTGATGAAGACTCAAAAAAAATTATTGCCTCTACAAATCATTGATAATCTCCTGCCTCAAAACATACCCCTTCTGTACCATAGGAGTGCTCATAGATATGCTGTGTAACAGGCTACTCATGTAGCCTCTCAAAAGACGATAAAATAACTTGTTTAGAAAAAAAACAAAAACCAAACAAAAAAAACCACAAACCCCAAAAAAACAAACCAAAGCAAAAAAAAACAACACAGAAAACAAACATAAAAAAAACAAATGCCACCCCAGCAACTCAAGAATTTAAATGCTAGTACATGACAAAGGAGAGTACCAGAGATACATCTTCTACTAGAAGCTTGCTAACACAGAAAAGTGGGTTTTAATAATTAAAACATGTAAATATGCTTCATGAATCCACTAGTTCATAACCAGGAAACACAATCAACTCACTTCTGTGACCAACCATTGAAATAAGTGTTTTTCCTCTGCAGAGGAAAATACAGTCTCATACACAGACTGTGCTGCAGTTTTCTTTTTCTAGTTTGGCTTTTTTCCCCCTCCTATATAGGACACTGTAATAAATGTGCAGCAAAAAGGACCTTAAACTTCCAGCCAAGAAGACACTTTTATCTTGTCTTCATTTGTCCTGCTTGTATCAGAACAGCTTTTCTAAGATTTAGACAAGGAGATATAAATGTAATCTCTCTGGAGTGAAACTAAGCTACCTGTGGGTCTGATGTTCTCATGGTTTGCCCAAGAAAAACAACTCTTTCATCCTTATCTATGTATTTCTCTGCTAATTAAAACACATGGACCACTTTAAACACTATTTGCCCAAGGGGCCTTCAGCAGTGCTCTCTCACCATTAAAACAAATTAAAAATACCAGCAGTGGAAGATGCCACATACAGAAGCCACTCATTAATATTCCTGAACAGCAATATCATCAAAGCAGGATATTAACACTACAGGTCTATCTATACAAAACAATTGCCAATCTAAACACATGACAAGTGAAATCAGAAGCAGAGAGAGACACAGAGAATGTACTTAGATCTTGTCAGCTGTTGCAGAGAGCTCAGTAATTCTATGTCACAATTTGCATTTGTCCCTGGTTTTCCCAACAGCAGGCAGAAAACCCTGCAGCAGCAAGACAAGATTATCCAAAGCAAACTGGGAAAGTTTGCAGTGCTGCTAGTGATGATTCTGTTATATTCTAAACTCAATTAGAAGGGTAGGCTGCTAAAATAGCAACACCTTGCTGATGAGGCAAATCTTTCCCAGGCTGAAGGATAAAACAGTATTTCTGAAGTCAGTTCATGCAAGAGATTTTACAAACCCTCACAACAACAAACTACAGTACAAGTTCTGCTAATATCCTTTGCTTCTGAAAGCCTCAGATCAGCCCGGAGTCATTAATGATGGGTGTGAACCTACAATTACAAAAACAAATGAGCAATCAAGTTTTCTGAATTTCTGCTTATCTGCCAACATGCCTTCACAGTGTTTTGAGATAATACATTTTACTCTGTGTTTGCAATAGATTAAGGCCACACACGTGGTCAGCTAATTCAATACCACTAACAAGCAGGAAATTAAGAAGCACGGGAACTCAGTATCTGCAACTCTGTAAAATGATGAATGCCATGAAAGTCAGGTTTTTGCCACAGGTTGCCCTTCATTATTCTTACTTTTACCCTTACACTAATTTTATTGATGGGCAGAATGATACAACAACAGGTTACTCTGAATCAAGACTATACAGCACAAAAG
>NW_009953964.1:8624246-8651531 GCF_000747805.2 Chaetura pelagica
ACCTTTTTTAGCAGACAACACTTTCAGCAGACTTGCTTTGCAGACAACCAACTAGAAACTCTTCCATGTTAAGCAGCCTTGAGAGATTAATAAACTTGAAAATACAATGGTTGACTCTGAAGAATTTAGATATAAGTCAGAAGAGCAGAGTATAAGTATTTCTGAAGATGAGATTTCTCTGGGATAGATATTCATTACACACATGGCTCTAAAATGAGTGAAATAATCTTTATTATGACATATCATTCTTATTACGACAGATCATCCTTATTACACTGCAGTGCCCTTGTGCCTAACACTCACATACCCTTTCTCTCAGACTCTGAACAAACCCACCTCAAAGCCAAACCCTGCCCCCAGACTTTCTGTTCAGGGATGTTACACAAACTCAGGCAACACATCTGTATTTTAAAACCTACCTTCATCTTGTGTCATGCTATCCTTCTGAAAGGAAAGAAACCTTGGACAAATTTGGGATCCTGTAAACTGACAGCAGACCAGCTAGCAATGGAAAACTTCTACATGGACAGGGAGATTTTAAAATGCTAGAATCAAAATAATTTTCTCTGCAAGTAGCAGAAGAACAAATATCGGATATGGTTTGAGATGAAATCTTTTTTTGCAGACAGAATTAACTGACAGCATATGTGCAATCACTCCAGCTGTTTACCAAGTGACTGGTGCGTGTAAATCAAGAGTGTTCAATGTCTAAATGCCAATGTCTTCATAGATTATGTAAGCACAAATTTGCACCTACAAGAACTGGAAGCCACTTCCTTTAAAGTTTAACAAATACGGCTGAGAGAAAGGAGAGAGAGAAAGGCAACATGAATATTTCAGGGTGTGCACCTTGAAAGCTCTGGTGCAGCTGCACAGCTCCAATTAAATTCAGTAGGAGCCTCACATCTAAAACCCTGAGCAATGCTTTGAAAAGTCTAAGGTCTTACTGGTTTTATGCAGCAGAAGTCTCCATAGAAGAATGAAGTATAGTCGATCCTCTTACAGAAAGACAAGACTGAAGAGAGCAGGAAAGGAGGATGAAGTTCAGAGTAGATACAGGTATAAAGATGTGTCCAGCAGGGTGTCTAAGGGGCCACATTGACATTATTTGTATTGGAAATTATTTAAAGAGGTCAGGCTTTGGCTTTTCCATTACTCAACATCAGAGATGGTACAAAAATATTTTCCATTTTCTTTGAACCAGCAAAGCCCGATCAGATGAAGGAAGCTCCTGGATAAAAGGATCATCCACTGATCCAATTCTCATCAGCACAATGATAATTCTCTTACCTCCAGTAGGATTAATATAATTGTCTGAATGAACAATTTGGTTTATCTTTTGGAACCATTCAGACAGCCCAGATGTCTTTGGACATGCACGTATTAGTGCTTCACTGTGGATAAAGGGTTTGCTTTTGAAGATCCTTGTTACCTTCACTTGCTAGTTTTGGTTGCCATCACAGCCTGTGCTTGGAGCACCCCATTTTAATTTGGGATAAAATTAGACTGAAAGATGCATTCCAGGAGCTCACCTACTGCCTTCCAGTAAACAATGGGTAGCAGACCAGTCAGACTATAGCTACTTCAAGTAAATCCTTTGAAATGTGTGTAGAATGGGGCCTGAACCTTCGGCACCATTTTGCTCTGCAGATGTGTTCCTGTTGAGATGTACTCCTTGCCCGTGTGGGCACAGTCTTCATGGCCTCTTGACCACGGTCACATACACATATCCACAGTCAAAAAGGGTTTGCTACAAAGCATTGCAGATGCTAGAAAATCATCCTACTTCTGTATAGGACAAGTTAGATACTCCTGATGATTGTGTTGATTTTTAAAAGTACAATTAAAAAAGAATTTAAACTAAACTGTTTTGAGTAGGAATCACACAAACTGGCATATTCCTCTCAACCTCAGATGTGATAAGTGACAACTTGTCTCAGTATTTTTGCTCTGAAAATGTTTTCTCTTCCTATAATTTTTAGTAATTTATGTTATTTCATGACATGTCTGTGGCATTGTATCTACATATCTTTATTTCAAGTTGTCATGTCACATTCCACAAGACTACTGCTGCCATGTCAAACCATTGCAGAGCAGTCACTTTTCTTTATCATTAAGGGCAGCTGCTTCTCTGTAGAAACTGAAATATCAGTGCACTGCAGAAGAGTTCCAGGCTACTGAAAAGTAGGTCCTGAAATTAGTGCACCAAATGCTTATTTGTTTTCATATTGCAAGTGTTAACTTGCATCAGTTCAACACAAAGAGACTTTTTGTCCAGACTAACAAAATGAAGACTGAAACATCCAGAGCCTGTTCTATGACGGTCTAAAGGGACAAAACTAAAAGCCTATAGAGAGATCACAGAACTATTACATGTTGCCATAGCAAAAGGCTTTGACATATCTAGAAATTTGCACCATTTGCATCCCACTTCAGTGCTTTAACCACAAATCACTTATCCTGGCACAACAATGTGCTAGATGAAGAAAAAGAAGAGGACAAGAGAATCAGTAAGATTCTACACGCTGCAGCAGCTGGTTGTATCCCCTTTTTTTCCCTGTCAATTGCTCAAGTGGAGTTGAGGAAAACAGGATTGAGAAAATAAATCTTCTTGGATATTGTCAAATGGGTTGTAAATTCCTATTGTCTTAAAAACTTTAGTCTAGGAGCCTTAACTCAGATGAAAATACAGATGAGATTGATGCTTGTGAAAAGAAAAAAGGATTCCTGCTGAGAAGGGATGCTCAAATGCACGCAGGCACTTTCTAGATTTTTTCTTTTTCGAAGTTAGAAGTGGCAAGATATAAAGTCTTCCCTTCCCCAATACAATTGCTTATGTTGTCTGGCAGTGCATAACAGAATTTGCAGACACTAAACACTGTAGATTATTCCCCTTTCACCTTTTGAGTGAACAGAGATATCAGAAGAGATCAAATACATTATATTATGCTGTAGAGGTAACACAATAGCTAAGAGAAACTGTGCAAAACAAGCAGTGCAGGGACTGGGTGAAGCACCACATGCTGAGTGTAACTCCCATGTTACAGGGATGTGCTTCAGTGTACACACAGCCTCCCCCACAGTCTTACAGACTTCAGTGTCTCTAACACCCTCTATGCACATCCTATTCAAAAGCTAAGCAATAGCAGCTTCTCTCACTGGAACAGGAGACATACCAAAAGCTACAGACAGGAAAAAAAAAACACCAAGAAAAAAAAAACCAAACAACCACAAACTAAGAAAAACATGAAGTTGTTTTTGTTTACAGGAGTAAACCAGCTAGGAATACTAGAATGGAGGATGGGGAAAATCAAGTACTTTGATCAGAAGTTCACAAGGCCGTGGAGGTAGTTTGCAATAAACAAGCAAACAAAGCAGAGGGAAAGTCAGGAAAATATTTACAAAACAACAAGGAAAGGCAGCATATTCAAACAGTGGAAAAGCAGTTTTCGCAAACAGCTTGACCTCTCCCTTTTGCTTTTCTCATTCAAAGTTCAAACTGTGAGTCAAGCATCATCAGAGTAACAGATTTGGTAAGACATTCCTCTTAAAGACTTGTTGGAAAAAAAAAAGGACCTGCACCTTCCCTCTCCAAAAGAACCCAAACTCAGCACTCCAAAGAAACAGTCCCCTAGGCATCTACTCCCCATCAGGGCTCTCTGGGTACCAAATCTCCTTTGCCAGAGGATGGGACATCCCAGTGGCACCCAGCACAGCTGCTGCTATTCTCAAATGGGGACACATGCCCAAGTGTTTGAGCGCTAAAACTACTGGAAGATATGTTAGAAACATCAACAACATTCCCAGGAGCTTCCTCTTATAGCTGCCTGGTCTGGGTAGCAAGAGAGATGACCCTGCTTCAGCCTTTTTTTTCAGTTGGATTAGAAAAACACTGGTTAAAAGTCAGCCTTACACATCAGCTTCAGGTAACCTGCTGTTGCACTTTCCTTCTCAGCAGACAGCAACTCTACCTTTAATGATAACCAGTCATGCATAAAATTACTAACAGAGAACATCTATCTGACAAACATCTATTCCTTAATAATTTATATTACTTGATCTATTTCCAAAGGTTAGCCTTACATTAAAATTACAGTTCTGAATAGGTCAGCCTGTTACTTGAAGATAAATTACTCCACCTCTTCCTGTTATAGTGTTGTGTTTGGATAATAACAGGCTTTTTATTCCCTGCTTTCCTCTCCCTTCTCAGGAGCAGCACAGCCACATATTAGCACGACCTACCATGGCCATGCCTCCCTGTACTCCCAGTTAGATTCTCTTTGACTAGGCAGTATAAATATCTCCAACTCTACAATCTTTGACCTGCTTTTAGCAGAGACTTGGGAAAGACTCAGCACTCTAGGCTGAGAAGATGAATCAATGATGCATGATAGGACCGTGCTAAACTCTAAGCTTTGTCATGCTGTGTGTGAACTAAAATGCTGCACAACCAATACCATTAGATTCATTGTAATTAAAGGATAATCTCTGTACTCCTCCAGATAGTTAAAAGCAATAAAATGACAATGTTTAAAGAGGAAATACCAATGTAATGTTCATGCATTTAACAACTACCCAGGAGATATGCATTGTAAATATAACAGAGAAGTTCCTACTGGTTTATGTATGGAAGCATTTTGTGGGGGTAATTTCATATAACAGAAGTAGTCTGCAAAGTTGCTGGGCCACAAAAGACTTACTCTTTTTCTTTTCTTTTTTATTAAACAGCTGGTATAGATGTTTTCCTATGATTGTGAAAAATTGTCAAGTTCTAACAGTTTGTCACCTATCTTACTCAGGCAACACAGACATCTGCACCCCAGATTGGTGCACCAGACTACTAGCTCTGTGATAGGCAGGATGACAGTAAAGAGCAATGTTTGGAATCTGTGGACCTTCTGTATTAGCTTCAGAAGCACAGGTCTCCAGGAGCAGCATCCTCCCATGCTGAGAGCACCAGGAGCACAGCAACACCCCTCCCAAGCACAGAGCTGCTCTCAGGTATGGTATTGTCTGAGAAATGGACAGAGTGCCACCCTCCACAGAGACTGCCTGGACAGGAAAACTGAGATGGAAAGCAGTCATTCTGAGGAACTATCGGGTCTTATGCAGCGTGCAGCAATCGGGAGGGATTTCCCTAAGTTAGAACAACTAGCCTTGCTTTGCAGATAAAAGTGAAATAAGAATCCACACGACCCCTTGGAAACAGACTCAGATGTCCACTGTGTCTCTCCTGCAGCAAATACACTAATGAAATTGTCTCTGTTGCTCCTGGCATGTGTACCACATTCTCCCCAGAGTTAATCAGGACAAGCTTAGAAATAATACATGTACTTCAAATACATTTTCCTGAGAGCCTTTCTAAAGTAAATACGTGCATGGATAAAACATATGGAAATGAAGAGTAAGAAGCCAGCAACTCCAACACAGCTAATACACACACAAGCATCCCCACCATCAGGCTTCAGGTATAATTATCAGCAGTTATCCAGAGGCAAAATATTCACAATGATTGGTGATGAACAAATCAGTTACACATAAAGAGACCAATCAACCGTAGCTACAAGGGTTCAAAACCCCTTTTGTAAATGCCAGCCAGTAGAGAAGAACCCAGTCCACACAAAGGAACAGCTATCAGAGTCTTGGAACACAACTTTTGTCAGCGTAGTCGGAAGGAATTGGCTGATGTAGCTGCCAAGCTACTTTCCATGACATTTGAAAAGTCATGGCAGTCAGGTGAAGTCCTTAGTGACTGAAAGAAGGGAAACGTGAAGTGGGACAACCAGAGATATGAATACAGGCTGGATGAAGACATGTTAGAGAGCAGCCCTGTAGAAAAAGACCTGGGGGTCCTAGTGGATCAAAAGCTGGACATGAGCCACCAATGTGCAATTGCAGCCCAGAAGGCAAATGCATCCTGGGCTGCATCAAAAGAAATGTGGCCAGCAGACCAAGAGAGGTCATTCAAGCTAGCCCTAGGGAAACTACCAAAGGTTGAACAAGAGAAATAATGAAGGAAATGTGATATTTATTCTTTTTTTTAGCTAACTAGATACAAAAGGCAGCAAAAACAGGTACATCCCATTGCCAGTCAGCACATCAGCTCTTCCATGTATTGACAAAGACAAAAATGGAGGAACCAAACTTCCATGTAAGTGTCATTATTATTTCTGTGTAGATGGTTGCAACACCAACTTCTTTCTGGGCTTGTAAAGTATTAAAAACCCTACATGTCTTCACCGCAACCCAGGTTGAGACAAAAGAGGAAAATGTGTTCAAGTGATGTGAATTACCCCAGACCACCTTCCCCAGCAATAAACTGATTCAGACTTCCTTTTAACATGGCCCTTTCAGCAAACTGTGGCTGACACCTCCACCTTCCTTATTCCAGCATTTAGTCCCCTTCTTGTCACCAAAAGGTACAGCAGCTACAGTTTAAAAAACAAAGCACCCAACTAAACCAAATTTAAAAAATGAAACAAAACCATAAAGCCATCTCTAGCACTTGCTCTAGCTTCTCCTTGCTAATCTATTCTAGCAAAAGCTGAAAAAGAAAAAGCCTGATGCCTGCAACCCTCCCAGTCCAGGTGGAGCCCCACTTCTCAGCCAGCAATCCCATATTTTCTGGACCTAGAGCCTGTTCCAATTTTCCCAGCTTGAGGCCTCGTTGGCCTTTCTTTTGCCATGGCTCTTGCTGGGTGATTATCTGCATTTGCTCACTTGTTCTGTGATCATCTGGAGGCTTCACAGTAGGATCATTGTTGCTTTAACATGCACCAAATCCAATCAGTTCTAGTGCTGTAGCTGGCAGGGCAGGCTCCTATTTCTTTGTTACCCTCTCAAATGCCAAGGTACAGAGATGCCAGTGCTGTTTGACTGCACCCAGAGCCAATTACATTAGCCTTCTGCCAACCTGGGGCCTTATCTGCTCCCAGGAATTAATTCTTGTTTTGCTGCAATGCACAACCAAAGTTTTAAGTTTCTTGGCCAATTTATTACAATTAGTTTTTCCATGATTCATTTGGTCTTCTTTATAATTATCCCTTAGAGCCTGCAGATCTGGAAACTGCTCTTCACTCCTCTGCTTCTTCACCTTCCTCCCTTAGATGCAGAGGCAAATATCAACTTTTCCATTCCATACCCTCCCCTCCTGTACACATAAATTGAAGCAATCACTGCAGTGCTCATTGCTTGAATAGTCTGGCACAGAGGATGGGAGATAAATTGACAGGCTGACAAACACACACCTAAGTTAGTTTCTTCACTTTGGGAAGTTTATTGACAATAGCTTTCCTTTGATGGAATCACCTTTACTTGGTTTATCTGTTTTCTGTTCATCATCTCAAGTAACTGAGCAGCCCAGTACTATCCTGATCTTCAGAACAATTAGGAAAACAACCATACAAGGTATTTTCCCACAGAGCTTGACAGGTTGCTGGCCAAGTGCCCCTCCATGGGTAATCCTCTCTGAGATGTGGGGCCCCATCTGGAGGATGGCCAGATGTCACCATCAGAGGAAGCAATTCACTGAAGTCTTCCATTCAGATCTACTAGCATCTAGATTGTTCTATGGAAAGTGGTGGGAACAGTGTTAGGGCATCACTCCCACAGGGGACACATAGAAAGGCTAAATCTACAATTTAAAGAAGGAAAGGAAAAGATTTCAGGAGGATCCTCTTGAAGTGACAGTTGGGGTAGGCTGCCTCAGGGCTGCAACTTAAGGATTTGTGAGGACCAAGCTCATGTTACTTCACAGGTTAGCAATCCCTGTCTCTTTCTCTGCAAAAGACAAAAATCTTGATGACTTCTGAGGGGAAACTCAGCATGACCTCCCTGGTAGACAGCAAGTCCAGCACAGGCTAACTGCCCTGAAGATAAGTTTGTGAAAACTAGTTTCCCTAAACTTCCACCAAAAGCTGATGGGCTGAACCATGCAAACCCCTGATGTTGACCCAGTTTTACCAAGAACAGATTTCATTGCCTGAGGTAGAGAAGTATTATTGCCTACATTACTTAAGATACACAGTACAAAAAATGCTCTGAGGCACTGCCAAATGTTGAATTTAATTAAGCATAAATTACAGATGTGCAGAGTATTTTGGCTTTACCTGTTCCTCTTCTCAATCCCTTTCTCAACTTTTGAACAAAACTTGCAGCTACCAGCCACCTCCTGAAATTATGCTGCAAGCTCATCCTTTGTAAGAATTATTTCCTCTGTAGCATGTGGAGTTGCACATCTAACTGTGTTAAATCTGTACTTACCCCAAGCAGTGTCACAGAGAATTATATGGCCTTGATAAGCAGGTGATGATCAAAGCCCTCAAAACCAACAGCGTGTATCATACCACGTGGCTTTTATTTCCTGGTACACTTCATTTCATGGCTGCACGTCACATGCAAGTTGTTGGGGAAAGGGCCATGTTCACATTAGGGATCTAATTGTTTCTAAAAGGATGTTTTGATGCAGCTGTCTCAGCCATTTCACCTTCAACTGGTCCCCTTTCCACAGATGATCAGTCATCCAAAACTCCAGAGATTTTAAGCCTCCTTGATCTAAGGGAGGCGGATGAAAAAAGACATGATGAAGGCAAATGTCACATTTTTGTCACTGCCTGAAACGTTGCTGCCAGGATACATTATTCAGTATCTAGCAGACCTACTGACACAACACTGAGCAGAACTCTCCTCAAAAGACCAGCCATCCATGGTTTTCCTACTGCAGGTGGGAAGCCTTACAGTACCACCCTGGGGTACGTGAAAGGAACAGCTCCCACCTGTGTGCCCACACAGCCCATGGAAGTGCACAGTATTACAAGCAACACGTCCACTTCTTGGTCCATTGTGATTCTCTGCAGAGCTGTAACTATATCAATAAAGGACCCCTGACTCCAGGCACTAAAACAGACTCAAATGACATCCTACTCTTCCATTGGCAAAGACTTTCAGTTAAATAATTGACTATATGGTTATTACTGGTAAAATACTCAATAGTAACAAGGAGAGCACAGAAGCAACACTACCAGCTCATACCTTCAATCCTGCTCTTACTTCACATCATCACATGGAGTTGGAGAGAGCACCAGGGCAGCATCTGTTCCCTGAGCAGCCCTTCCATGTGCTCCAAATGAGGAAGTACAGATATAATGGGAATCATCTCGTGGCACCTGCACAGCCCTACCTCCCATCTGACAGAGAGAAAAGATACTGGCAGGTTCTGGTCAGGTTTTGCCCTCCTTACTCCTCTTAACTGACTTTGTGCTAGAATCCATTTTGGGGGTAATGGGATGGAAAATTGAGTTAGACCTTTTTAAAGGGTTTGCTAATGAATTTATTCATGAAAAACCTCAAGGCCCGAGTTTTCCATCAAGCACCAGCACAGGCTTCATTAACCAATACTCACCTCTGACTTTTACTGGAAAAGCCAAGATGCTGCCTCTCTGTTGCCTCAGTGCTTTTTTACGCATAAGCCAGGTACTGACCCTAGGAAGAACTGAGCTGTCTCCCCATTAGTTAGATTAACAACAGTGAAGACCCTAGCAGAGCTTACATATATCCTAAACTTCCTACACTTCAAGGCTTCTGCTTTCAACTGCAAGACACAACACACCAAAAGTCCGAGATCTCCATTTCACTATGGTTTTCAAGAAGCTGAAACCCCAACCCCACAAAAAGCTGTCTCACCAGATCCTCAGCCCAAATACAACTGGGTCTGCTCTGGTCATAATGTGCAAGGGAAGGCAATTTTACATTTTTGTTGTGTTGCTTCTGTCCCATTACATAGAAAACGTTTGGGCCGGGCACTGCCCAGAGATGCTGACATTCCCAGCTCAGACTTTAAGACATTAAGAGCACCAGAGATATACTATAAAGCCCACCATTGTAAAACAAAAAAGCAAATAAAAGAAAACCAAACCAGACTTCTGCAGCTGAGGGATTAGTATTGAAATGTCTGCAGAAGAAGAGTCTCCTAAGGAGGGATGTGTCTTAGCCAGTCTCCTGTGCCTTACTGGAAATGAAGGTCCCAGCAAAACAGTGCTCAGCACCGTCCAGCTCAGCACAGTACTCTTCCACTACTGAGGATTCATACACCATATACTTATTTTTAAGCCCATAAAGTTGTTCTTGGGCGTCGGAAGATATGATCTCTGATATCATAATAACAATAGGATGTGAGAATTAGAGAGAAGTTCTCTCTCTTATCTTGTTTAAGGGAAGCAAGAAATGAGGTGACCTCCTCCCAACACTCCCCAGCAAAACCCTGAGAGTACTGGCACCACTGGTGTGCTCAATCTGTCTGCCTGCCTGTACAGAAGAGATGAGCAGGGCAAGGAGCAGGTGCAGCAGACAAGAGCACTTAGAGGAAAGTCCCATATGACCTCTCCACCATCTAACACTGTCTTCTGAGATCTGGGGATTTCAGATCCTGTCACCTGGAGGAGATCCAGAGCAGACAAAGGGTGCCCTGGCAGCTCTGAGTGCCAGGAAAACCAGAGGAAAAAAAAAATAAATTAACTGGAAACTCATCTTCCCCTTGCACAAACCTAAAGGTTACAGAGGCAGCAGGAGGTTATGTCTGCAATTCTGATCAGCAGAGCTGTCACAGATCAAAACACAGAGCCAAGCACAGCCCTTCTCAGTCACCTTTCCTGCTGTCCTAGTTACCCATTGTGTGATAAGAACAGATCGTGTGACACATGCAGTTGACTAATGGTGGCAGTAATTAAGAAGGTGGCTGATTTTCATATGACAAGTCCTTGCTGCTCCACTCTGGACCTCAGCTTCTCCTGTGGTCAGGTAACTCCTTCCCATCCCTGCAGCAGTGATTTATCTTTCTATCAATGAATTCATCAGATGCCTCAAATCTTGCTGGCTGGGGATTGGAATTCTCAGTCAAAATTAGATATGGTGCTCAGATTTAATGTGGGACTCAGATTTAATATCCTAAACTCCTAAGTTGTGGGGAAAAAAAAAGTTTGATACAGCAGGTAGAAAAGTCAGGGCAGACTGAAGTGAGATGAACTTCCTAAAGCCTTTTGTTTAAGAGTTGGAGAGAATATTCTAAATAACTAAGGTTTTGGCTGATGCAGGTGGGTCTTTTTTGGTTTGGTTTTTCTGGGTTTTTTTAGAGGGAATGTCGTTGTAAACTTTTTGTATAATCTTTTTTTTAATATGGTACTTCGAGAAGTACCCAAGATATGCACAACGCTTGGTAGAAATAAAGTAAGTTTCAAAAAGTTGTGAAAACTGACAGCAAAGTCACAGGATAATCCAAGTGGCTGTGAAGTTCAGAAGAACGGGACAAGCAGCTAGGAATGGTAGAAGGTCCATGGAGAGTAAGGATAGCACTTGCTGCCAACAAGCCTTTCAGGTGGATTCTGCTGGACTGTCCTTACATTGTTCCAAGGGACTTGTCCATGACCAAGGGCAGAACCAAACCTGGTATGAGGCACCAAGCAATGAGCTAATCCCTCAAAGTCATCCAAGACTGAGAAAAGTCTGGATGGGACACAAGATCTCATGGCACATAGGACACAGCCATAACAACATGACATGAAAGATGCAGAAAGACAAATCTGAAAGCTTTGGCAATCTTTCTTCCATCAGGCGAGCTAACAGGTATTGGCATCTATGTCTGCTCAGGCTTTACCTGGTGAATAATTGATGCATTTTCCTGTGTTTTTATTCAAAAGTGACTTTCAAGTTCCAACCTCCAATACTTTCTGTTATTCTTAAGGATTAGAAGCTAATAATGGTGACTTTCAATCAACAAAGGGTCCACATTAACAGAGAGTTGGTGGAAAAAAAGTGAGCAAGAAGAAGGAGAGTGAAAGGAAAAACAAAAGGCAAGCCTAATAACCATTGCAGGAACTAGACAGACATTTCCTTCACACTGAGCTGTCAGTAAGTAAAAGCACATTGTAGCAGGCTGTAGTTTACCTATGCTTGTGTGCAGGCATTGGAGGCTCAGTGGGACTAATTATGAAAATATGATTATAATGGATTAGTAATTCTGTCAATCAGAGACATGCAGCTGGTAACAAAAAAGCAATGGGTAGAAATGCTACAGGACAGGAGAATTTAATGCTATGGGTTAGTACCAAATGCATGTCTCATGGGAGAAAAATTGTTTGAGTGATGGTGGGAGAGAATTGCTGGGATGGTGTATTAATAAGAAAACATGTATCAGATCTGTGGCTCACAAAAACATTAAAAACAGCTGTAAAGTAATTTTTACCCTTCCTCTCAAGATGGCTTTGACTGACCTGGAAAGGGTACAATTTCAAGCTGCAATAAAAGTTTGCAGACAGACTCAGCAAACAATAGCATTAGATGGGCCTGCTCAATCAAGTGAAAGAGTGACATCTCAGCCACGTAGGACATTGCATTTATCTTTGAAATCATATTCTAGAATCAAAGAACAAGAAAACCTGGGGAAGACATCACAATTTGAGATAAAGAAAGTGGTTCCAAAACTGAAGAAAAAAAAGTGTCTTTGAATGTGTTTGCTTACTGGGGGTCTTTCCTTTTCCTCCCTTATCCATGCCCAGTTTGCTATTTAGGACCTTGCGGAAGAGCTGGAGTATTGTCAGGATGTTTCCAGGAAGGCAGCTGTCCTGTCTTTTTTTCTAGACAAAAACACCACAAAGTAATTTATTCTGTAAAACAATGTGAAGCTTGTAAATAACTGCAAGCATTTTGAACTTCATTCTCTGCTTTCCAGCTCTGCCAACATGCGCCCTAATAACTTGGCCAACTCTGGGCATATTAATATGGTTTATTACAATTTTTGTTCCTTGTTTGCTGGGGGGGGGGCTGAGGCAGCTCCTGTGTTTGTTGGCCAGACTGAGAGAAGCCTCTTCCTCCAGAGGAAGCAGAGATCTCCTGGCTCAGCCTCCCCAAGCTAAAGGGAGCCAAACGCAGCTGGGATCAGATCAGTCTGCAGCTCCCAGGGAGGCTTGGAAGTACTGTCATCTGGAAAATTAGGAAGCTGCAGCTTCCCTGGCTTTCTGCTTCACAGCAGGGAGGATGGGGACAGAGGGGGCTGGGGAGCTAAGGAGGACCAGCTTGTCAGTCTACAGCGCTAGATAACTGCCAAAGCATTGCTGCTGGCCTGAGGATAAAAATACCTCCTCTTTCTTGTAGTTGATACAGAACCAGCCAATTAAAGTTCTTCTCCTAATCCCAGATGGCTGCCTCAAATACTGGCACCAAAGTTGAAGGCTGAAGAATTTTTACAGAAAAATGAACTGGAAATGTTGGCCATAGTGTAGGGCTGTGGCAAGACACTTAAAACAGATCAAAGACAAAAATATGTGTTTTCTCAGCCTTTGACCTGTCACAGTTGCCACTTCTTTGCAGGTCCTTCTTGCTAAGTCTTGGAGGCACTGTACCACTAACTGATGGAACAGTAAGCACAAACACTAAACTGAACCACAAAGAATAGTTCAGAATAGTTTTGCACTCAGAGGAAAGGTAAAAGATGATATATCCATGCCCTCTCTTCTGTCGTCACTTTTGGAATTGCTCTGAAATTATTCTGGTCTAAGACTAGATAAAGGTGTTGGGTATGAGCCTCTAGCAGCACCTCTGCTAGGGTGGAGCAGAAAAAGAGAGGAAGGAAACGAAGTGAGCTACTGTGAACAGTAATCAGCTAAAACATCATAAGAAGGGTATATTCAAATGGCAGACCACAAATTTTTAATGTAATTTCTATCCTACAGCCTAGAATATGGAAACACAGACTTTATACTGGTAAAAGGCATAATACAAAAGCAAGCAAAATTGGACAGCAGGTCTTACCCACAAAGATGTGCTCCTGACCCATCCTGGAGTTTACCAGGCACAGTGATGAACCTGAGAACAATGGAGCTTGTCCAGTAAGCACCAGACTTTTAAAGGGCTCTTCTACATCAAAAATGTTGTTCATAACTGCAGTGTTGGTTCCCCAATACCAGCTGGCAACACCTGTATTTTAGGAAGCAACAGTCTTAAGAAAATTTAATCTTTGAATTTCTTAAAGGCAAACGGCAGTAACAGAAAATAAATAGCATAATACAGAAAAAACTTTGGAAATACAACAAGGAAAAAACACTGGAAATCAAGAACTAAGCTCTAACCTCTCAGCATGTTTGGTTTTGTTTTTTCCTAGAAGCACATCACCATGCTTAGACTATTTTCTCATGTATCACATTTCTCTATCTCAGCAAACTGGAGTTTCGCTGGCATTTCATTACTCCTGTGAATCCAGCTACTGCTATACAAATAACAATAATACTGTTTCTCAAGGGCAAATAAATGTATTTTGATCATATCTAAAAGGAAAAGAGGGAGAAATTATCTTTGCTCTGAGATAAAGCAGAGAGAATAGTGGAAAAGGGAGGTGCATAATCAACTAACATACAAGCAAAAGAAAAAGGTTTTACTACAGAGAGTATTTTCCTTTCCTAAAGAGTTTTTGTGCCTAAATCAGTGTTTTCCAGGGCTACACAGGCTATTCAAACATATCCCTTCCTCTATAACCTCTCCTGGCACCCACCAGATTCAGAGGGTTGTTAACATTTACCTCCCTACTGTCTTGTTTTCAGATTGCAGCTTTCTCCTTTAAAATGCAAGATTTCCAATTTTTTATATTCATAAGACTCATTTTCATGAGATAGTATCTTTCATATCCTCTCTCTACCTGCTTCCTGTGTAACTAATTCCTACAAAGCTTATGGGGACAATTTAGTTCAAAAACCTACTCTGCCAAGGTCAGAGACCTCCAGTGCTCAGCAGTGCTGGATGCTGATTCTTTTTCATTCCCTCCCACTAGAAATAAGAGACAAATAAAAAACAAAAACAAAAAAAACCCCAACACTATTCTCTCTCATTTTTTAAACAATTTCAGCTAGAGCTCTGCTACCACCTTTCAAATTATGGCAACTGCTGGTAATTGAAAAAAAAAAATAAATAAATGTGGAAGTTTATGACTCCAGTTGAGAGAAATAACTCCTTATTTACAAGGCTACAGATTCTGCTATATCCCTATATACTGAAGAAGTACTACATGCTTCCCTTTTTCCTAGGAAAATGGGACCACTCACAGACTAAAGGAGAACCCATCATAAGATACATGGCAGACTTTGCCTGTAGTTTGTCAAGGCAAAGCAAGCAAAAGATTTTATTGGTATCATTTTATTTCCAGTTAAGTTCCATAAAATCAATCTCTGGGAACTTCCAGTAGCTGATGTCTGCATTTACAGGCTAATGCAGTCAGTGGGCATAGCTTGAAAAAGATAGCTGTAAAAAGAGATAGCAGCAATGCAAATTGGACTGAATAAGAAAATTATACCCTGAATCATACGACTGTAAAAACAGTAAAGGCAGAGTGAGTAAAAGTGAGACAGCTCTGCTAAAACCGTGGTTTGTGAATGTCATGGAACCAGGTAGAGTGAGACTTCAGCATTGGAGAAGCAGAAGCCTTCCTCCTAGGAGCTTGTTACATGCTTTTTAAACTTCATTTGTATCCAGAGACAACTTAAGACCCAAACTATACAAAAATGCTTATGTATGCAAAGCTCTGTAGCTGCATGTAAAAATTCTAAACTTAAATTTTTATAGGTGAGTCTGGGTTTTTGAAGTCATGTTAAAAAAAATAATAAAGATCAGGTCTTTTCGAGTCTCCAGGTAAAATTTACTATGCATTCCAGAAATTCACTCACTCAGTTCAAATTGGACCTCAATCGTTTTGCTTTCTTTGTGGGTACAGAACAGGATCCAAACCTGCTGCAAGTTTCTATGTACCATCCCTGCTGAGTAGGCACCACTACAAAGCATTTATAAGCCAACCTTTCCCTTTAAACATGAAACAGTTTTGAGTCAGAACCTGTGGGCTTTTTAATAGTTTAGATCCCATTTTAGCTGATGCCTAAAGCATAATGCCTGAAGCACATACAGCAGGGCAAAAATGGAAGTCAGAGGTATTCTGCTAACTCTAATTGTATTTATATTTCAACTAACCCAAATGAAAACACAGGGAATTTGAAATAAAAGCTATGATTCCCAGGACACCCCATGGCTCAAAAAGGAGATGTAGGAAGTGGACTGTGCCTGCTGCTGCTGCGGGGCTGAGGGGGACCATAGGAAAGGCTGCACACGAGACATGCATGTGTTTTACCTTTGAAGTAATTATTTTCTCATAAAAGCCTAAAACTGGCTTAATACCCACCAAAAAAGTGTTAGTCAAAATTGATTTCCATCAATTTCAGGAGCAGAACCAGGAAACAACTATGTAACTTACAGCAGGGTCAGCTGGGATGAGTCAGGAACGAAGAAAATTCCTGAGAAAAATCAACTGTTGTTTCCCTTTCCTTTTCCTCAAGCCCTTTCCCATCCAAGAATTCCTGGTGGTTTAATATGGGAAACACCATTTAATTTTTTTGTTGTTTGTTTAATTTTGGTTTTATGGTAGCAGGTTAGCAAGCAACAACTCTTGCTGCATTAAAATGATTTTACTCCTCAGCTAAATGTTGAAAGAGCACATTTAAAAGGAGATTGTGAAGATTTCTACTCAAACCATAAAATGTGAGATGCTTAATAAGGTGCCTAAGGTGGCATCAAGCTCTCAGAACTGAGGAGTCCATCAGTACTGCAGCTGAAGCAGACACAACCTACTTTCCAGGGATATGTTTCTGCACAGCCCAGGGTGCTGCACAGCCCAGGATTGCTCAGGTAAGTGTTCATAAGCATCTGGACACTGCATCTGTGCCAGCCAATGGTCAGATGAAAAGTGCTTTTTGTCTATTCAACCTGTGAAAGACTGAACAGCCATAGAAGATAACATTGAATGTCACTCCATTACAAAACTTCAATTCAGTAGCTCTGTCAAACTGGATTTTTATTGCATAAAGCTCAGTGTACTCTGCCTACCCCTAGAAAGAAAAGCATGGGATAATGTTTAGTAGAACAACCATTAATCTACATTTCTGGCACTGTTCTGGAGGTCTGCACAGTGAAGATCACAGTCACACATACACAATGGTTTCACAAAGCCTCCAGCAGAGCACTTGGTTCTGTGTGGTTTGGCTCGGTTAACTCATATATGCTGTCCCTACTGTTCACTTTCCTGGCTTCTAAAACTGCTGTTGTAAGCAAGCAAAGAAGCAGCAGGGTCCAAATGATAACCAGCCTTCATCTGCTACCTTATCTCTGCAACAGCATTGCACAGTAAAGCCTCAGGCACGGAAGTATAGCACTGCTAAGGCAGAAACACTCCTTCCTTGGCTGTAAGCAAGGATTACCAAATCTCAGACAGAAGGATCAGACTTTGCTTCTTAGTCATGAGAGACAAATAGAGGTATGAACTAATGAAGAAGCAAACCAACTGGCATGATGTTGGGCAGGTGACTCATCCAACCCACAGCCCTTTAGCAAGGCAGAAGATCTCTTGGTAAAATGAATTCCCTTCTGGATTATTGCCTCCCAAAGCAATAACATACATCCACCTAACATTTAAGCCAAGGGTTATTGGATTTGACAGATCAACAACGATCATGTTTGTCTACAGTTAGAAGGTCACTGCTGAAGATCTAGCTGAGAAAAGAGGTGCATATGGAAAGGAGCCAGGTATCACAGAGTAGCTAACAGAGATTAACCTTTGAAGAAAACAGAAGATATTAAGAAATCATTGAGGAGGAAAAAGTCCCACAGGAAGCAGCAGTTAGTTCACTTTTCATTGCTAATAGGAGACACATTAAAAGCCTCCATTGCTACACAGTTGCATGTGGGGATTTCTTTTTGTGGATTTTTTTATAAAGATCAACTGACAGATCACACAATCTAAACACCTTGAAGCAGACAGCATATAGAATAAACCTTCTTTTGACGCAGAAATCAAACTGTCCAGGTCCAAAGACCTCCAAACTCCACTCTACAATCCCACCAAGCACTTCCAGACATGCCCATTACAACTTCCTGAGGTGACACTGACATCTGGAGACATGTTACTGAGACAGTGCCCAAAGAGGTAAATTTCCAGAGAAAACCCATCCTGTGAGATAAATTACAACAGAACCTACAAAAATTCAATCCTAGATATCCACTGCAATGGGCTAGCATGTGTCTTTGGATGGTGCCTTGTGCTGCCATGTTCATGTGATGAGGGCTGGGGTGTATTACAGCTCCCTGTGCCTAGTATTCTCCCACCAGAAGACTTTTTCTTTCTAGATGTAATCAAACTAAAGGAAACACTTTCTTTCAGAAAACAGAGAACAGAAACTAACCTGCTAAATTATTTTTTATTCAATTCAGCTTACTTTGTTTGTACAAGTCTTTACAGGTCAAGATTAATGTACCACACACACCGTGTGAGCATTTACTGATACCACAAAATTGAAGCTAATAAAGCTACATCTCTCACTGCTGCACAGAAAGCCTCAGACACTTCAAGCAAAGAGCAGCTCATCTTTAGAGCTTGCCTCTGGAAAAGTGCCAAATCAAGCTTCCCCAACAGGGGAGAGGTATCGAGACTTCTCTCCTGGCTCACTCAAGCCTTGCTTCCCAACCACTCACTTTCAAGCTTTCCCAGCTGGTGGAGGGACCAGCCCACCTAAAATGCTCACAGGGGATCACAACACAGTTTGGTGTAGATTCTTTTACACTTAAGAGCATCTCAGTGTGGACTGCCAGCACTAGTGTGCTTCCAAGAACAGAAAGGAAAAACATGCAACCTGAGCCCAAACATCTCCCTGTCCCCCTGCAGTGTTTCCTATGCCCTGATGTCCAGCACACTGCCCTGCTTTTTAGAGGCAAGAGATATGGGCAAAGTTTTGAGTACTGCGAATGCTACAAACACAATAAAATGACAGCCCCCCAGGTTTGAAGGAGATCATCCTCCAAGCTGCAGCTGTGCCACCACAGTGGTCATGCTGGAGTGGCTAATCCCAGACTAACTCTATTAACCTAACAAACCTGGTACAAACATTGCTTCAGTTTCTCAGAGACAGGTAACTGCAGAAACTCTGGCACTAAGCTGAAAAAATGAATTATCTAAGACTGCAGACCCAGGAGTAAAGCTCAAGAAATTCCTGCATCACTGACTGCCATTCAGACTCTTTTATTCCTCCTTCAGCCTGGAAGGACTGAATTAAGAGCTGCAACAACAGCCACAGCTCTCTCAAAAGGTGCTCTACAAAAACCCAGGAGAAGACAGGAAGTAGGTGAGCAAGGATTAGTTATGCTTATCTGGGGAGACTTAATCCTGAGACGAAGTAGCAGAGCTGCACAAAAGAAGGAGACAAAAGAACCAAAATACAATTTTAACAGATAAAGAGCACCTCACACTTGCAAACTCAGTCCATTCCAACATGATCCCACTGAACTGTTTTCCACTCAAACCTTGCTTTTCCTTTCTCTTCAGTCATGTTCCTTTTATACTGCACTGGCTGCCTTGTGGGGGTTTTTTTGTACTTCACCCTCATTATGATTTCTCTTGGCAAACTTTTTAGGTGATTGCAGCAATCCCACATCTCTTCTGATCTGCTTCTAGGAACTGATGGACAGCAATACTCATTATTGTTCAGGTGCCCTCCACTTGAAGTACAGGAGAGACATGGTGGCAGCAAAGAATTTTTTCTGAGTCAGAAACTACTGCTAAAGTTTTCAATATTTAATCTACACAATCTATGTAAGAAGGTCAGGAACAATCTCCTTATATACATGCCTGCCTACTTCCCTGCAAAAATATTAGATCGTGGTATCTGTTAGTGTGAGGAAATGCAGGTCCCTCATGTTCATTCATGATTTCTGCTCCAGAATAATCTCTAAGCCAAAGAGCCACTGCTACAGGGTTACAGCAGTGGTGAATTTAAGTCCACAGCTTTACACCTGGGATGCATCTTGCCCAATTGGCTGCTTTTCCAAAGAGGTTTTGAGCCAGTTTCTAAAGCTCTGAGATTTATTCTCTACATCTGTAGATATTTGCTCGTGCCACCCTATTTTATGCTTCCATTTCTGCAAAAATCTGCTCTACAGAACAGGGAGCACTGCCACCAGCACAGAGCCTGGCAGGACAGGAACCTGGGCACAAATCACAACAAAAAGGACCAGCGAGGCTTGCAGCACCAGGATAACATTGTTCCCACAATATTGTAAGGATTTCAAAAATAAATTTGGTGTATTTCAGAGCTGGAAGCAAATCACCAATGAAAAGACCAGATTTGTTTTACCAGGAGCCTGGCATCCACCACAGAGGACAGCAACAAAGGTAAAGAAAAAAAGAGAAAGATCCTCAGGGATCTGGGAGACTAAAGAAAATAATGAGGCATTTGCTTTGGAAAGTTGCATGACAGTATCTGTTTAAATGACCAGGCTGCAAGTAGAACACAACATGGTACCTTCATTCATCAATTGCAGGGGCTTTTGGAAAACTCCCATCTGCCTTCAGATAGTCACAAGTAAAAGAAGCATTGGCAAATAAGTTTAAAAAGGGGAAATAGGAGGAGTCCAGCTGCACTGTACAAAGGAGCCCAGTAAGACACTCATTACAGGCCATGGCTCCCTGCTTAGAAGTGAAACATATCTCATGTGCTAACATTTGAGAACTAGTTCCTACTAACCACATAGTTACGGTATTAAATATAGATCTGTGTCACCACAGAAACAAGTAGGAGTGTGGTAATACTTCACTAAGATGTCCCGGGCTTAAAAGTCACCTACAGTACAATGAAACCCATTTGGTATTTATTTTCCACAGATACAAGTCACCAGTCCTAAGCAGATGGCTGCCTTTAGCATAAAATGAGCACCTGAGGAGGGACGTGGAAGAAAGTAACTCCAACAGACCATCTGTTTCTTAATTTTAAAGCAAAGGGCACAAAGAACTTTGAGGCACTACCAACTATATTCATGCTGTGCCATATACTCCCAATTACTCAATTGTCAGCATCAGTTAATTCCCTTCTGGTTGGGATGTGATGCTTTCCCACACAATGCTTGAGAGCCATAAATTGTTGTGCCACGTGTCTCCACCAGATTCTCTGGAGAACATGTTCCCCCAAGCCAAAATACTTCATTTGAAAATCACACCTGAGCAGGAGTTGATAGGGAAAGCTGTCTCCCTCTGTAGCTACAGTATCTCTTTGGACACAAGCACTTCAATGCTTCACAAACCAGCCCCTGGGAGCAGCTTTTACACTTCTTCCAAACAAACATATGTACTAACCTTGCTCCAGTCAGTAAATGTTTATGCATTACCAGTTATTTATGAAAGTTTTTCATTGCATAGTTGACAAAGGATAAAACTATCTGCTTCCAAGCCATAGACACTAGCTCTTCCATTTAGAATACTGATGTCTCCTTTGGCAGGGAATCACACAAGACTTCATGTACAGGTGCTCTGTCCTCCAGCACCCACAGCCTAAAACTGCTGTTTTAGAAAGACCAAGAGATTTGGCAGGTTTCCTGCATTAGCATTTGTTTCTTGAAAAGAAATACATGACCACAGGGCAATGCTAGATTCCCACCTGATTTCTTGATTTCCTCTGCACTCAAGCTGACCAGTTTTGCTGAAAAATTTTGGCATTCAGTTTACTGACCGTACAAATTCCAATTATAATACCAAAGAGGTAAGACTGTGAAGAACCTAGACTGAGAATTTGACTCTTCTAACATCATAACACTGTCTTTTAGGGAGGTTTAAGTGGCCTATAACCTGCCCAGAGACCTGCACGTTATTCTTACACAATTTTACTTAAACAATTACATCTCTTGCAAATACACCAGCTTGAAATGAGGTGTCCACCTTCTCCAAAGATCTCTGCTACTGAAGTTGCACAAGGCAACCTGGCCCTGAAGGTTTGCCTATGGAACAGGTTGTCCTGCTCTAAATCTTTCAGCAGAATTACACCTGCTTTCTGATATAATTACACCAGCTTAGCAGCCTAAATGTGAATGCAATTTTACTAGTATAAAGGTGTTTTATGTTGGTATAAATATTCCTGTAGAGGAATAGGAATTAATAAGCCTTGTGAAAATTCCTTTTTACCTATCTAATTGCCTCCACTTTACAAGGCAGTATCAGTGTAGCTTGTTTGGCTTTAGAAAACTTGTTTATAAATCCTAGGCCTAAATATAGACACAACATGGAATTATCCATGCCAGACAATTTTGTGTAGCTTCAACAGAAGCAAAAGGTCTGTCAATATATGTAAATAAGACATACAATCTGTTCACAAGAAGTCTTAAAAAACCAGCAAAATTCAATTGACAAGAAATTACGGCATTGACTGAGGCTAATGAAAGAACAAGGAAATGGAGTGATTTTTAATTTTCTTAAGTAAATAAAACACTAAGAATAAATAACTTACAACTCAAAAAGTAAGAACAAACCCACAAATTTTAATTCTATAAGGAAGAGACTATCCCAGGTAACCTGAAAAATACCACATGCTAATTTTTAACAAGTGGGGACACACATTGTGCATGTGAAATTCATGTAAATCTGACAACAGGGATCAAATGTAACAATTTGAATGACAGAGATTCCCTTGTTCAACCCTCCACAGTCTCATTGTCATTGCCTATCTGACAAGAAGATCAGAAAGGAAGACCTAAGGGTGCCTTTTTTCTCCTCCTGTCAAGGTAAATGTTTCTTAATTTTTAAGTCTCCTAGAAAAAAAATTGGCAAGAGCTAGAACAAATAAACAATTTAAAATTTAACTAAGTCATTTCTCCTCTTCTCCAGCAAACACCCTGTTGACCATGGATTATTTAAGTTAACTGGCAGATAGTTTTATCAAAGCCTTATCTACAGGAAAAGAAAAGAATAATGCAACTTTAAATGCTGCTAACTGCAAGAAGGTCATAAAGATTTATGGTTTACCCTTCTGTAAATACCAGTCTTTATAACTGATCCCCAGGAGATTTTCTGAATGCTCAATAACCTTTCTCTGGTGAATGCAAGCAAAATCATCAGCACCATCTTAAAACCCAGTTTATTCAGCAAACCAAGAGCACTGTGCCTGCAAATTGACCTCAACAGCACCATTCCTCCTCCCCTCTCTTCTGCAGGTTGGTAGTAATGAAGATGCTGTTGTGATGGAGAATCGTCCCAGTCAAGGTTGAACTTTAGATGTATTCTGAGCCAAATGTCACTGAGCTGGCCTTGTGGGCCCGACACGGGGGATGAAGTGTGTACACTGGACTCTACAGGATTACTGCTGGAGAGACTCTTTCACCTTCAGATAAAGGAAAAACTAAATGTTTGCACTGAACTAGGCAGTGACTTGGCAAATGGAAACAGGAGCCACATCTGTTATTAAATCATTTGTAGTTTTCTTAACTTCTGTGTTACCAAGGATCCTGTTACTAGAAAAAAATGGATAAGCAAATGGGAAAATGGTTTAGAGGTCAGACAGATTTCTGGATATGTTAGCAGAAGCCTGCTTAAAGACATCTAACAAACCACTCCCTAATTCCATGTGCAGTAGATGTTAAAACATTCGGACAATACTCAAGAGATCATTAGAGCTTTGTGCAGTCTCAGGCACCACCACAGCTGCCCCATCCCAGAACCCCAGTAATGGCAAATCTCTGTCTCCAAAGATGGATCCTGGTATCTTTATCAACCTGCCTGTGGTGCAGCCAGTCTCGGGAAAACAGGGAATTATTTTCAATGTTATTTTGGAAAAGTCCCCACCCACACCATTCACACCCCTCCAGTCGTTCACAGCAATTTTGAGCAGAAATTTGGGAGCAGTCCCCCAGGCCTGCACTTCAACTGCCCCAATGTTGAAGACAACTAATCTGGGGTTACAGCTGTTGCCCATTTAATGCAACTTTTATGCCTCACAAAGTTCCCAAGACAGATGTAAATAGATCCACAGCTTTAGGGGGCTAAGATCTGATGTTCTGGTTTGTAACCCATTGCTAACTTAGAGCAAAATTAAATCCCGCCTGGAAGCATCCATCTGTTATTTTCAATCACCCAGCACCAAATAGAATACTTAGGGAGTGATTTATGATTCTATTTATTTTATGTACCTCAAAACAAAGCATGCAAATAGCTAAGTATTTTAAACTAACCAGTGAACAGTTCCCAAGTCTCTGAAAACATCTGCATCTCCCTCACCCACACATAAGAGACTTCAAGTTTTTAAGTAAGAAAATTAAGTTTTAAATTATTATATTTTCTGAGAAATTGTGTCATGAAGGAGGTAACTTGGCCTTTGCAAAAAGCCCAGCTCCCCTGGGTGGCTCTTGGAAAGGCTGGCAGAAGAATTCTTCTTCCACTCACCCTTCAAAATACATTAAATTGCACAGATAAGAAAATAATAAAAAGATCAAAGTTTTTTTAAGTTTACCCAAACATAAATACCACCTCTGGTAAGCAGCAGCCCTGGGGAGTGGGGATATCACTGACTTTTTGCCACAAAGGAGTCAATAAATAGCATCTAATGCCAGGGGAGATATCACAGAGGTCTCCAAGCATAGAAATGTGTATACACTAATCAACCTGCACACTTGCTCACACTTCTTTATATATTTCCACTGATCTCACCAGCACAGGATGAAGGGAAATCCCCAGTGTTGCTATTGATCTCGTTCATGTGCTGAATAAGTCAATCTAGATCAGCGCAGTAAAGATTAATGGAGTCTTTGCTGTGGGAGTTTTGCTTCTGTTCACAGGAGGTACTGAAAACATTCTCAACAGTGACTTCACATAAACAGAAATTATTCCTATCATCCTGAGCTGAGATGATAAAAACAATTCCTTGTTTGAGTCACACCCATGACAAGGGAAGCAAGCAGCTGACAAAACCTCTTTCTTTGCCAATTATGAATACTTAGATAGGATCTTTTACTGATTTTTTTTAAAAAGTTTCTTCCTTTGAGGTTCCTCAGGGATTCTTTTATTATTTCTGCCTTCCCAAGAAAGAGTACACTGGAAGGTCAGTAGAGAACAAGAGGATCTGTGTTCTTTCAGCTGGCAGAAAAGGTCAGAGCAGTACATAAACGTCTACACAGATGGACTCCAAGCAGTAATAAGGAAGGCCTTAAGAAAGCCTATAAATAACCAGTATGTTTGCCCTTTCTTGGCATATTTCCTGGAACAAAGTGCAGAAAGCACTCCCAAAGCCTTGATGGAAAGAAGTGCATCAGAGCAGCAAGCAGTGCTTCTCCCCTCCTGCAGCATCACACACAGAGGACACTTCAGCTGCTCCAAACTCCCAAAGTCTCAGTTTTCAGGCTGTGACCATGTAAACTGGACCCCCTGGGGCCCATGAATCCAACTAGTCCTGGAGCTCACTGGGATTCTTTGTACAAACCAACACCCAAGCTTTGAGGGCCCTGCCTTCTTTATAGCTTTGACCAGATTTCACATCCTCCAAGCAATTGCTGAACCCTCTTGCTGGATCCCAGGACAGAGTGATGAAACAACATCATGGCTGAAGGTTTTTGAAAGCATCAGACTTTCATGCTTCTGTTGGTTGCAGTTTCTTAGGTTTATTCATAATCAGAAATATGAATAATGTCAGAGTAGCCTTTTGCTTGAGAGGCTTTGTTAGGAGGACTGCTTAAAAAAGTTTTATTTCACCCAGAATGGACCAGTTGAGACTCTCCTAAGTCCAGCAGCACTACCTCCAAATACTGTAATCCCATGTAGTAACCTGGTAGGTCAGCAACAAACCCCTACAGCAAAGCCTGCTGGGACTCTCCAGGCTTCACTCTTTTCTAGGGATCCACACTGTACTCTGGTGCCACAGCAGAGATGTTCTCTTGCAGAGGAGCCATGTTATGCCCTGAGATTACTTGATACCAAGTCAAGAGCTGAAACACAGTGACCTGCTGTGACCTGATGTGCTTGGTTTTCCCTAGTGTCACATCTCCAGGGAGATTTGAGAGGAGGATGCTCAGCCCAGCTCTGCTGTGTACTCTGAGATGATCAATGGAACATTAAGAAAAAAATATTTATTTCATGTTAAAAAAAAAATATAAAATTACAAGCTTTGTTAGAAAGCAGGCAGGGATAGAGCAGAGAGCACAGAGACAGAAAATTACTTGCTTTCTTCCTCTTGTTGTAGCTTTCCTAAATTCCAGAGAAATGAGAGGGGCTGCTTGGCATTCTGCTATGGTCAGGACTTGACAAAGCTAAATTATATCACTCAGCTACATTGGTTGTTACTAAAGAGGATGATAAGCAAATAACATCCTGAGAGAGCTCAGGAATAAAGAAGCCAATGTTATTGTTCAGATGGATGGAGCAGAAAACATTAGGGAGGCAAAAAAGAGGGAAGCTATTATTCTGTACAAACCCAGTGAATGCTTAAAAAAACCCCCAGCATTCATGTTTGCTCAGTTTGTCCAGTGCCAACACACCAGGCTTCAGAGGGGCAGTTCTGATCTTCATGAAATGCAGACCAGACTGTGGCCATTTGTATAGACTGACACAGGCTTTAGGAGAAGCAGTTAGTGCCCTCATCTTAAATGCTACCAGGGAGTCAGCCACAGACATGATACAGCTTTCCATAGGCTGTGCTTAACTCACACCACACTATGGATGCAACCAGTTAGGAAGGAGGAAAGTACAGTAGAAGACAGTGTTTCAGTTCAAATTAAGCCTGTCAGTATTAAAAAGGAAATCTGGGGCTGGGGTGGATTCTTAGGATTGCCATCTGGAGCACACATCTGGAGAGAAGTTAACCAGTGGCTGATTGCCACTATAATCATTCCTCCCTCAAGTACTGCAAATGGAGCATCAAAGCAGAAAGCAGGTGGTTCTTCCAGGAGGTAAATGAACCACAGAAAAGGGTCAGAAAGTGTGACACACATTTGATTAGGGTTTGTTTTTTTTTCCTACTCATAAAAACTGTCAGAACAAATTACCCATTGGATGTTATACTAGGTTATTACATGCCCAACATGTCTGTGCTTGTTGCTTTATAGAGAGTGGAAGTTCAGTGAAAAGTTCTTCAGTCAGGCAGTAACTTAGAGGGTATAAACCAGCATTGTGTTTCTTACATGAGTACAAATCTATCATACTCCATTACTGAGAGACTTAATCTCATGCTCTCGGCATAAATGCTAATTTGGGGACAATAAATTCAGGAACTTGTGAAATCTCTCAAGAATTTCAGTTCTCTCATTCTGCATCAAAGTAATCCTAAAACCCCCAATATGAAAGGAGAACACCTGCATGGAGTACAAGCAGCGTGAGTTAAGCTCCTGCTCTGAGCATCTTTAAGGCCCATGAGTGGCACAGAAAATGTTCTGTCATGAATTTGCAAGTGGAGCCTCAATAATTGAAGA
>NW_009953964.1:8651713-8683209 GCF_000747805.2 Chaetura pelagica
AGAGCGTCTTCACTCATTAACCTCAAAATATCTGAACCTCACCTACACCTGAAGGCAAGCAGTACCTATTTCAGCACCATACACATGGTGAAGTTGGAGCAGAGGTGCAGACTCAGATGACAAATCCCAAAGAGCACCTTCCTGGCCAGAAGACCAACTACACACCTATAAACAACTCTAAGACAGCATAGATATTTCTTCAGGGGTTCCCAGACCTCCTTGACCTGTTGTCTTGCTCTTGTCTCAGGCCTCCTCAGAGGAGGTGACAACCCTACCTGCCTTGGCAAGCAAGCCAAAGGAAAGGGCTCCCTCTCACATCTTCTGCCCCAGCATATGAAACTTTCAGAGCTTCTCTCATATTATTCTTGCTCTTATGTCTGTCCAAGGCACAGAAGGAAGGAAAGCACTGTTACTTAGGAACTATGAAAAGACTGAATCTGTCTAGAGTTCATCCTGTTATGAATAATGACTTGAAAAAATCAGTGCTGTGAAGATCTGGAGACATTAGTGAACTTTCAGTTTATACTGTAAATTATTTCAGTTGGGGAAGTTTGCTCCTCACAAGAGCTCCTGCCCTTCTGTACTCAAGATAACTGGTAGCTATAAACGCAGCTGACAGAAACTGCTACTGACATGGACAGAATATGTGAACCAAAGTGGTAGCCAGAACCTCTGAATTTTTAAAAGGAACATTTCCTTGAAGGCACATAGGAATCAGAAAAAGGTGGTCCATCATAATTTATTTATTTATTTTTTGGTAGTAGATATTAAAGATGCAACTGTGGGATTTTGAGGATTCACAATGAAAGAGGAAGTGTTTTTTCCTTATCTATTCAGCCTTGGCTTCAATCAAAAGAGCTGAGAAAGTTCCTATTTCATGCTCAACACAGAGGAAGGTAAAACCTTTACATGTTTCTCAGGAGACAGTCTCCACCCAACTTCAGAAATAAAACCAACAAGTTTGCACCCGATAGCAACAAGAGGAACATTCACAACCAAGCAGGGGAGCCACAGAGTACCTTCTCTATCTGCTCCCCTACAGAAGCAACACTAGTGCACTTTCTTGGCAGTTACATGGCGACTCCTTATCTACTTGCTGACGATGCTGAGTTTTGTGTCTGGCCAAGGCTAGACAAGACTGACTCTTTTCTGTGCTGTACTGGCACCAGCCACTGCCTGAGCAGTTTAGGTGGAACTTGCAATGACTGCTGCATTTCAGGTCAACTTTTACCCTAGTACCAGGTACTTGAGTATTTCTAGAGGCTCTTTTGTAAGCCTGCTCTGAGAATCAATGCTTTTATTAAAGGAGTAGTCATTGTCCAGCTAATAAAATTAACAACAAAAGATAAAGAAGAGAAGGTGGCAGCTCAAATCTCTCACTTGCAATGAGATCTGCTGTACTGCAGCAGAGTACCTGGGTTAATTTAAGTCATACTGAGTCATTCATCAGCCTAGGTTAAGCATAATACTTGTGACTGGGCTTTCAGGTCTTTGAATTTGTGTTTTATTTTAATTTCTTTTCTACTAATTTTTTATATATTTTTTTTAATCCCCTGGGGGCTGGAGGGAGAAGGGGAAGAGATTATTGTTCAGAAATTGATTTTAAGAATTCAAATGTAAAAGGCTTGAGAGGCAGGTCTCTTGCCCACACAGCAATTCACCAAGCCCACACGAACAGAGACATAGAATTACTCTGGAGCTACCAGACACACTGGCCAGGCAGAGGCCCTAGAAAGGGCCTGACCACACATCTGCAGAACCCAGCAGAGGTAGAAAAGAGTTCCTGCTGCAGTTCTTCCAATGTATTTAAATAGAAACTCTTCTGTCTCTTTTATGTATTACTCCTCTCAAAAGATGAAAGCACCAGAGGAACATTCACAATTACTAGACACAGATCACCCAGTCTCTAAACCACCAGCCTTCTCAGGCAGCAATGTCATTTGATGCTTGAGTATGACTGCAGCCCTCCCACTCCAGAAATAGGATACCTGAATCTCATCTGCCATGTCATTTCCTACATAACCATCTTTTAGCTCAAATAAGACTGAGAAATCCTAGTTATATCACTGCACAACCAGGCCTACAACACATGTCAGAGCCAACGTTTCTTGTTATAAAATGTAAAGCATCCTAACACAATTTTATTAATATTAATGGTAATGGAAGTTCAATAATAGATGTTGCCCACAGTATTTGCACATCTGTAAGTTCTGCCACATTACTAAATATATATATACACATATAAAAAGCCCTGCCTTTCTTACATAGAAGAGATGGAGAGTTGGCTCTTTAAAACAAAAGCCTCTCTGCATTACCTGGAGACCAAGTCTGTTGACGTTTACCCAGTGCAACTCTCTCAAGCAGAGGAACAACTGCACCAGAACTGCTGCTTATGCCCAGCCATGTACCCACAAGGGCCCAGCAGACCCAGGGCATGATGGCCACTGTCACAGGCAGCTCTGCCAGCAGCTCCCAGGGCCAGAGGAAAGCAGCCTCCCTTTTCCTGCCAAGCGACACCACCAGACTTCATCACACCCCTGTGTTCTGTGATACCTCCCTCTGCACACTGCCCTGGCAGGCCAGAGAAAGCCAGTACAAAATGTTCCCTGCCCTGAGCAGATGGCAGGGCTGGCAGTGATGCAGCCAGGACCAGCCAACACCACACTGGGCATCTTGCTGCACATCCACGGCACAGAGGTTCTCTGGGGAGGACTGAGGTACCATGACAGGGCTAATACCAACACCAAGGTTCATCAGGCACCTCAAAACCTGGTGGCACAGCCTAGAAAACAGGTCATGTCTGGAGCTGGTTGCTGGATTTGAGAGAGAAGGGACCAGCCCTTGGGAAAGACATGCTGACTCTGTGCTCCCCTCCAGCAGCAGCTCCTCAGCAGAGAGCAAAACATCATAGCCTGACCCGTTCTTTCCCTTGTTTGCTCCTGGATTTCAGGCTGTTGCAGGTGGTTACCTGGACGTACATGGTATTAAGACCACAGAGCTGCACAAGGCACTTCCCACTTTGCAGAGGGTGGCCACTGAGTGAAGCACCAAGGCCAGTTCATCACTGCAGAGTTGCTCAAATCCTCTCCTTTCAGCTGCCAGCTGGGGCTGAGTGCTCTGGATAAAATGCCAGCAGTCGAAAGGTTAATAGCAATGGGACTGCAATTCAAGCTTGCTGAGATAAATGAAGGTAGAGTGTAAGGAAAAAGGGGGGAGAGGATCCTTGTTGTGATTTCATGGCAGTCTTTTTCTTTTATCATCATCATCTGAAAAACACACTTATCGAATTTGCTCTCCAGCCAGCCCATCAGAGAGAGCAGAAGACAAAATGCCCCTGAAACTTACCCAGTCTGGCAAAAAGCAGCACCGTGTCTATTGCTGTAACACATCAGCAGCCCCAAATACATCCTTAGCTCAGCCTCGCAGCACTGACTTGGCTTTGCTGGAAAAGCTTCACAACTCATTGCATGCCAGAGACCACATACATCATCTCAGTGCTGGGTACAGGAAAATACACTACTGTGGACTCAATACAGATGTAACTGACTGGCTGGCAGAGCTGCAGTTACTGCTCCAGCACAGAGGGCTCAGTCTGCATCCAGAGACTCCAAAATCCCCAAACCAGGCTTGATGATTCCCATACCTAATGCAGACAAGAGTTATCCTGAGTTACCTCAAAGCTACCAGCACAAGGAGGTCATGCAGAACTTGCTCATAACAGCTATTTAGGATTTTTGAGTAGAAACTCAACAGGCAATTTAAAATCCACACACAAAAACATCCCAACCCTCACTCTAGTTGCTAGTGTTTGAGGAGCTATTTTTCACTCTTCATTTAATCACTTCACAGCTGATATTCAAACTTATCTAAACCAAAACATTTTTTTATTTTGATAAACTCTCCTGTGGCTGAGCTGAGCAGTCAAACCTGGCAACGTAAAATAAAAGAGAAGTGGGAGAAAAAATGCAATGCCAAAAAGAAGAAAGATGATCTTTTAAATGTAATACTTGAAAATTCAGAAAGCTTTTAACATATGTATTTGTCAGAAAAAAAATATTTTATTGAAACTTCTCATGTAATGAAGATTTATGATCAATTATATCAGTTATTAGAGAATAAAGCACGAAAGAATGTATTTACGCCTCCATCACTCAAGGTCTTACTATTTGAACTGCAATTCAACAAAATATTTAAGAGAATAATATTAACCACATGACTGATTCTATTTCAGGCCAGATTTTTATTTTTTTTGTCAGGTACTTTCAGGTCATCTCTTCATTTCTTGTTTTCAAAAGCAGCAGCAATTTTTTTCTGTGGGGGACATGGATAGAGCCCAAACCTTGCCAAGAAATTCTACAGCAGATCTGACTCTCTACATACATACAGTTCAGGATGCAGTTTTTAGATACTGGTAGCAAGGTTTTTAGAAGAAGTATGAGACTTATTTGTTTTTAAGTAATGGTAAATGGCAACACTACTTATGATATCCTAAGTGTAAAATAAAATAAAATAAAATAAACTTGGTTGCTTCACTGATTTCCAAACCAGTCCTTCACCCTATTTCCTCAAAACATTTTTTTCCTGTGCTCCCTGAAAAAGATCTCTACAGCAAGTTTCCCATTTTTCTGAAGCAAACAAATTCTGAATTTTTTATTATTTTTTTTAAAGCATATTCCTCATTTCCAACAGGAAAGTTGAGGTAACACTAGAATGTCATTTTGGAATATAAGCAGTTTCTAAGACAAAAGATTTGAGTAAAAAAAAAGCAAGGAGTCTATAAAAAGAGTTCTGCTCAGTCACAAATGTTATTGCATACCACAAGCCCTCCAAGAAGCTAGTTTTCCTCCATTTTTCCCATTGTTTCTTCTCAAAAAAATTGTCATATACCACCTCACAGCCATCCAGTTGCATTATTCATAATAGCAACTTGCAACCATGAATGAGGGCACATAATTCATTTATATTTTGCATCATTAAGAGGAGTTTTATAACTGTGAGCAGTAAATAGGAAATACAACAGCATTCAACTTTTTCATGTACTGGGATCTAACAAGTATTGAAACTTCTTGAAAGTCTAAATAAATTTGAAACTTTTTGTTTGTTTCATTGTATTGTGTTGGGGTTTTTTTTAGTTAGGACTGATTTGAAGCATGAGGAAAACATCAGGTACACAAAACAGGAACTGGACAAGGATGCAGGCACTGAGCACAACAATTTAAATAGACTCCCATGTACGTATTTAAGCAGAGTACAACAGTGAAACAAAAAAATTACTAGGAGGACACTAAAGACTCATGAGGAATTACTCCCAAAGTCACCCCATCCAGCTTGGCAAGGATGGTTTTCCTGGGATTAGAGATTGTCAGATCACAAGCCAAGTTTTATCATAAATGGTAACTAGAAGTGGAGAAGCACATCCTGGGCTCTGCAGAAAATCAGGTGTTTCTGGTTTCCACAAGACAGTCAAAGCAGCTAGGAGAAAGCAGCAGAAATCCATACCACTGCTAGGAAATATAGCAAAAGCATCTCCCAAGCTGAGTTTTGCAACACTGCAAAAATTCCAGCAAATCTCCTAGGATGTGGGTGCCTGATTCCCAGCTGTCACTTCAAAAAGCTCAGCCTGAACTTGACTGCATGGCAGACATCAAGGACAAAACACTGTAAGATCACACCAGCAGCAAATCACCTGAGTATGTTGGGACATGCAGCAGAGAGGGCAGTGAGGGTGCAGAATTGCCTCTGCTCCATCACAGACACCAGAGGACACTGCTGGGACACAAAGCCAGCCCAGGAAAAGGACAGGACCCCTGCCCTTCAGAAGCTCAGCAGCCTTCCTTTCAACATGGACAAAGAAAAACAGTACTGATGGAGAACATGGGAGCACATTTACACACAAACATGGCAGTAGGGCTCGCTCCAAGAACTGAGTCACTCTTCTCCCTGGCCTTGGCATTTGGGACTGGCCATATAAATTCTTTATGCCTCAGTTTACTCATTGCACTGGTTACACATCAGCACCATAGCAGAAACGGGCACAGTCTCTGGCAGTCCTAATCCCAAGATCAGTCCCACCACAAGGTTCTTCTGATCTCCATGCAAATTTGCTCTTGCCTACTTGTGTTGCTAAAGCCCAAGCAAGGAAAATATTCACAATAGTGCTCTGAAGAGCTCAGCACCAAGAAAGAACAGCTCACATACTTTCAGAGCCATTTTTGAGCAGATGCTTTTTCTGATTTGCTTCTGAAACACAGACCTTGAATTCAGCATCCCTACTGCAGGGAAAGCATAAAGCAACTGCAGAAACACAAACTATAAGTAAATAAATAAACTTAATTAATAATTAAATCTATTCTAAAGCACAATTATACTGCAGGAAGAGATCAGAGGAGATGGATGTAATGCTGCAATGCTAACCCCGCAACAACTCCTGAAATCTAAGTCCCAACAAAAATATTCATTCCTTTAAACATGTATTGAATGAGTCAAAATTTCATTGCACTTCCTATTTCTCTTTTTGCACTCATTTTCCAACGCATTAAAGGAAGGAGTGTAAGGATGTTACACTTTATTTCAAGCATCCTTGATCTGTTTTTCTCATTTGCTCTAAAAGCCATTTCTGGTTTCCCCAGGGCAGTCACAGCACTCGGGAGAAAGCAAGAAAAAGTGGGGAAGGTACTAAAGGCTTAACACTGGTTGCCAGGATAGTCTCTCCTCTCCACAAGCTGCATTAAAATATACAACACAGTTTATTCTCAAGAAAGGTAACCAACACTTCTGTGACTGTCTGACACAGCTTTAGATTCCTGCAAAGCTTGCAGCCTAGACCTGTGGCAGACCAAGGGTGTCTAAACTCTTTTCTCTTGACTACCTGCTTCAGAAACACAAAATACTGAAAACCCACGCAGTCCTAAAACCTTGTTATTACACTTTTTTTCCTAAAGGTATAGAATGTCCAACTCCAAGAGCTCATGAATAGGCCAGAAAATCAGGAGTTTAAAGTCATGCATGTATGTATTTTTAAAATAACAGAAAAGTTACATGCCATGTTCTTTTTATTCCCTGTTGTTTGAATCTTAAGGACCACATCATAACACTTTGCTCTTGAAATGCTTTCCTTTTTTCTTTGCAAAGGAACATTCTTGTATAAATTCACAAGACTCTCAAACATTATCAAATTTGCCAAAACACTTGGTAGAACCACAAGTGTTAGCAACTGTGATTACAGGTCATTTCATCCAGATTTTTTTACCTTTCATCCATTAGATGTCAAGTATACTAGTCATCACACAAGTCCAACAGCTGCTAAATTAATCTGGAGGCCTCTTTTCAAAGTGACCACACTAAATGCCCCTTAAAATGAGTAATTGGAGGACATGACACTTGAAGCAGCACTGAAGTTTCCTACTGTATTCAATCTTGCCTCTGTGTCCAGCCTTGTCTGTAGGATATCTGTGCATAGACCCACTCATGAGGATGGAAAGGATTGCAAAAATGCCACAGACTCTGTGCTTCTGTGCCTTCTTAATCCTATTGTGTGTGACTGGGACCTGTTGTTCTTTTGGGATGACTAGTGAAGTCTGAAGGCTGCTCTCTCTTTTGTGCTGCAACAGCTCAAAGCAGCAGACAAGGCTTAGCCTTGTATTAGCTGTACTGGTCAGTTACTTTGTCCTTTCACCATATCTATTTTGCTCTATTCCATCTGTAGAAGGAAAAAATAACATTCACAAAAGCAACATTTAGCTCTGACACCTGGGAGACTCTTGGGGGTGACTTGCACCAGCATTTGGGCCAAATTGCATCTGCAATGCAGGTAACAACAGTTGCACCATCTGGCCCATAGTACACACACTAGCATATAGACATTGATAGAATTAAAAAAATAGTTCAAAGCTGAAGTTTCCAAAGCCAACTAAGCAGTGTCTGGAAATCCTCAATAAAAATGAATTCTTGGGTTCCACTCTGCAGCACAGGTTTCCCAAGGCATGAATCTGATCACTGAAGGCTAAACAGGATTTATGAGGCAAGGATATTTTCAAGGGACATCCACATGAGCAGGCCCTTACAGCAGTACATCAGCTTCCCAACAAGCCTGGGAAATAGTGCTCTCAGTTACCTCCAAGCAGAGGGGAGCCACTGCAGCTCTCTTCTGACTGCAGGTCATGAACAGCAGCCCAAGCACACACTGCTCTAATTCTCCAGAACAAAAAAAACTATACAAACCAGGAATTTCAAGACCATCTCTCCAGAGCCACCCTGGCAGTGCAGAGCAACAGTCAGCAGGGACAAGAGCAGGACTTTGCAAAGTTGCAGTGAACGCAAATGCAATAGCTTCTGTAACCTGTGCTGGGGCTGCCTGTTCACAGCTGCAGTGTTAAGTGCCAAGCACTGTCATCAGAAGAGGGAAAAGAGGCTTGATTGCTTCTTCCTCTGGGTACCACAATGCAAAATCTTCCTTTCCAGGCAGCAGAGGATGTGGGGATAGCTCCCTGGGTTCCTCTAAAAGTCCTGATCTTCAGCATCTGCTTTTAAATTGATTCTGTGCATGACTTTGTCATGCAAAATCTTTCCCTCACATTCCCCACCCATCCTCCCCTCCTTTCTGTCTCCACAGACTGCACTGATTCTTCCCACAGCCAAGAAAGAGGGGGAGTCCAGCCAACACATTTCTCATGTTTCTTAGAAGCCAGTGAGAGGTGACACTGTCCTAAGAGTTCAGCTTCCTTTCTCCAAAACTCCCAAGCTGAGGATCAAAACAGGGTGGACACTTGTTAGCAATGCAGAAAAGCAGGGCTGTGCCAAGCCTCCTCTCCTCCCTTCAGGGGAGAATGTCAGTGAGAAGTATGGAGAGGTCCTTGTTGTACCATGGTGGTTACCTAACTCCTTACCTGTTTATTTGCCTTCCAGAACCAGGACAGGCTAGACTAGCTTGGCAAAGCTCAGAGCAGAGGGAAGTCTTGTAGTTTCAGGTTACCCAGAAGCAGCTGGAGGTGCTCGGTTTGCCCTCACACATTGTGCAAAAGTCAACACTGATTCAGTTTCCCCACTAGAGACAAGCCCTTCAGCAGTGCCCCACAGGCATTGCCAGCACCCCCACAGGGCAGAGCTCAGCCAGCAACACAAGCTCTGGCTTCTTTCCCTTCAATAAATGGTCAAGATCCAAACCAAGGAGAGAAAACTCCCCCCAAAGATGCCCACCTACAACCTGCCAGATTACCACATTTGCCTCCTGAAGCTTTCATGCTCCCCACATCCCTACCTCTTCACAGGACAACCTTGCACCACCCTCCACTTTTTGTGAATACTGGAAAGGGCCAAATGTGGCATTGCTGGGAAAAAATGGCCCCAGTTTATACAGAGACAAAGAGCATAGAACTGCCCTGCCAACAGTTTTTCCACTTGATGTAACCAGCAGTTGGAGCAGAAGTCATGAAAAGAAAGCCAAGTCATAAGTAGTTTTTTTAGTAATTTACTGGAAAACCTATGAGCCAAATTCATCCCTGTTGAGAGGAAAAAAAAAAAGGCACCCATTGACTCAACTGCTGCAGAACACTGAGCTTTATCTCTACCAGCCTGAGAAAATGCTGTTACAAGATGCCAACCACCGCACTAGTTTCCTTCCTCTCAACCTTTCCTAGGCTGGATTAAGTTGTGCACAGCCTGGCAGGACAGACCAGCCATGAATTTGAACTAGAACTCTAAAAATGCACCTGACATTTGTTATCTTCAAAACTTTAAGAAAGATTTCCTTATCAATTTTACCAGCAAGCACCAAGAGTAAAGGCAAGACAAGCAGAGTAAAGAACAAATGAGTTGAAACCTTGCAGATTCCCAGAGAACATATCTAATCCTGGGTTCAACTGTAAGAAAAATCTAGATGGCCAAATATCTTACTACCTCATTGCCACTGGAGTAAGATACAAAAACATATACCCCAGTGCCAAATGGATGTGAAATGCTGCCAGATCAGATGGAAAGGAACATTTTAAGCCTGCCTGGCATTGGTCTGAATGATAAATCAAAGTGCAACAGAGTATAAAATTCAGGCTCTAGGTGTCTTCTTTAGATGCACAAAGAATTCATGTGAAAGGAAAATGTTTAAAACTTTAAGCACACAGCTCCTGGGAATGTAGTTTCTTTGTCTTTAGAAGAACAGAGCTGTCAGAAGCTAATATGTTTTCAATTTGTGAAATCCATGCTATTGGAGCAATCCTCACCGGGTACCATTTATTTACTTCTTCCTTGGCAAAGTCCAATTACCAAGATGCTCCATGAGTGATGCTCCTGGCCATCCCAGGTGACAGCCAGCTCCACTGGTGAAAGCAGCAGCATTTGGGGCTTTTGTGGATGGATCCATTTTATCCTTCTGTGTTTGTCCAAAGAAAAGAAAAGCACTAAATATCCTGGGAGAAATCATGCTTAAGTAAACTTTCTACATTAAAAAACTGCAAGAGAGTTATTATTTAGAAACACTTCCTTAACAATACACACTAATGTGCCCCAGGATGGCTCATGCCCCAGTGCAGTCTCTTAGGTTTTCCAGGATTCCTACTGCTTCCCTTCCTTGTCTTTAGTTCCCTCTTTTCTCATACAGCAGAAATGACTGGCACAGGAAGGGAGACCTGTCCCACTTAAAGCTTCACAGAGCATTTAGTGATTTGGCACCCAGAAGCAGAGTAGCTCCCTGACCCCCATGACAATGCTCAGGCTACTCCGACATTAACAGCTTCATTTGGTAATTCAAATTGTCCAGAAAAGCTACTTCAAGTAAATGAATTCTCTGCTTTCCCAGACCAATGAGCTGACTCTTCCTTCCTTCCCAGCACCTTGTGCTGCTCACAGCTCAACCCACCAGAGGAGACGTGTTCAGAAACAGAATCGAGTCCCAGCAGTGCTGGTGAGGCACATAATTCATAGCTGCTGAGCAGGAACTTCTCGTGCCACAGCTCCTCTGATCTCAGGGAGGTCGTGTCAGCCATGTGCCTGCAAACTGTTTAACGTGGGGATTGCTAATGCAGAGCATTGGTATTTGGCCCAGCATGGCCTAGGTCACATCTACAAGCTCTCCATGGCCTTAGGTCTCCACTGAAGGAAAGATGTGCAGGGGTCACACTAAGTGAGCCCCAGCAGGGGGGAAATCAGAGAACCGCTGCCCTGTTATAATGGGGGAAAGGAAGAGAATCCTGAGGGGACTGAAACTGGCTGCCCAGCTCCAACACCAGCCTTGGGACTGCAGGGATCAGTCTGACCTCTGCTGCAGCCCTGAGCATTGTTCCACCTTGCAGACAGGCTTCCAGAAGCCAAACTTTCTGCTAGGACTCTGGCAGCTCTCATTTCCCAAAATAAGAGTGCCTGTGCAAGTCTCAGCAAAACAGTAGGATGGGAAAAACTGGCTGAGTGTCACGTTTTCCTTCTCTCTTGGCAGACCTGGAGATGTGCTCTGCAGGGGAGGTTCATTGCCTCCAGCAGATGTGAAGGGATTCCAGGGCACCACAGAAAGCAATCCCTGGCCACAGCAGATGCTAAGGGCAACTCTTCATTTAAGAAGAGGAAAGGTTAATTTTGAGAGTGTTAAAAGAAACTTGTGGTTTCAAGTATCTGTTGTCTACTATCCACAGCTGCTCTGGCACTAAGATCAGTCAGCTGAAGTGTTCCTCCCCTCCCTGACAAAAGGAAGTACAAATAAAGGGGGGCATTTGGTCTCCAGCTCATCATCCCTTCCTACCTGCCACAAATCCCTTTTCTAGAGATAACCACCTTTATCACTTCCCTCTAGTCAAAGCTATATTAAAAATATACACACACACAACATCTGGTGCCTTTTCAGAGCACTTACACTTTAGAAGATGCTTTGTGACAAACCACAACTTTGGCTTTATTCCCAACTGTCACTCTTTTATCCCCTTTTTACTTTCAATAACTTTGTCATATATACAGGATTTTTTTATCTCTAGATGCAAGGAGAGCTGCATGTTCACAGGGACCAGCAAGAAATGAGGGTGAGGAAAAAACCAAAATACTGGAAGGAAAGAGAGGCACAATGAACTCCAGGATACCTTGGAGGCTTAAAAATGAACTGCATTTGAACCCAAATATTTGATTTTTCCAGAAACAGTGTGGCTTATCAAAGACTACTGCCCAAAGTCCCATTCATTCAACACATGAACCTGTTTCTGTGACAGAAGCTCACTTGGAAAGGTCCTTCCCACACAGCTCTCAGAAACCTCCAACTTGGACAGAGACAAGACCTGGCAGATGCTTCTATCCCACCTTCCTGAACAGCTACCACCAGCATCCCTGCTCTTCAGAGCTCCGTCCTAGCTTTTCCCCACCACCAGAGTAAAAGCCCTGAAAACGTTTACTAGGGTTTGCAACAAGCTCAGCTTGAGCACCAGCAATTCAAACTTCATCAACTCAAAATGCCAGTGTGATTGCAACTGCTCCAGGGCAGTCGCCAACTGCATTAGGTCAGTGGACCAGAGATGACACAGCACTGTACTGTTCCCACCTCCTACCCAACCTGCCATTAAAGGGAGCTAGTGCTATTTCTGTTAGAACTGCATTTAGAAATCCTAAATTGATGACCTCCTTACGCTAGCAACTGTACACACCTTATTAGTTTGGTTATTATCTGCTACCTGGAAACTGGTGGGACTGTCACCCACTGACCAGGGGACAGAGATGGACCAGTGCTGCCAAAGTTCATTCCAGCACCAGGCAAAAGCTTTAATCTGCTTTTCATATTCTCACCATACACACACAGCAAATCATTAACTTGGGAAAAAAAAAAATACTTATAACAGCCATAATTAGCTCATTCTTCTAATACTGTTTAGTAAAAGGAAGACAGTAATTTACTCCTAAAAAACTTGTAGTGATTTAATATTTAAAAGTTTTGATTTTTTTTGTTACACTGGTTGATGGGAAAGCCATTAGCAATTCTGTATACACCTTATTAGAATGGTTGCCCACATCCCAGCTCAGACAGAGCATAGCCTGATAAAAAGGCTTAATACACAAATGCTTGTTTGTGTTTGGAAAGTTCCTGGAGCTTTGCCAAAAATTCAGTGTGCTGAGGAAATACAGAGAGACAAGGGCCTGCTTCTAAAGCAATGCTTGTCTGCAGCTCCGTGTTATCCTGAGTGACATTTTGTCCAAGTACAGTAATAACACACGTCCCTGCCTGCTGCTGAAAGCAAAACCCAGATTTTAATACGTGATGGAAACGTCCTTGTTTTTGGGAGCATCCAGACCTGAGGAAACAAAAAACAAAACCACACAACTTCTGCTTGTAAAAATTCTGATTTCTTCAAATACAAACGAGTTGGTTTCCAACAACAAAAGCCTCTCAAGATAGCAGGTGTCGTCTACAAGCTGCTGCCATGACAATCTTTTAGTAACACCTATAACTTACACAGAGATGTTTTGCCTCAGATTTCAAGAAGGCAGAACACTTATTGCTCTGACTGACAAAAAGGAAGCCTAGAAGCCCAGAGCAGGAACATTTACTTTGCCTCAGATTTCAAGAAGGCAGAACTGACTGACAAAACTGGAAGCCTAGAAGCCCAGAGCAGGAACATTTAAACAAGCTCATTCAGTGGGTCAGGACCAGAAAGACTTCCAGCCTCCCAAGCCCCAGCAGAACCAAGGTGCAGGGTTACAGCAGAGCCACCTGCAAGGTGAATGCTCTCACCCTGACCCAGGGAGAGACTATGAGTACGTGGTTTATGGGTGCTTGGTTTTTACTCAAGTCAATGAGATGGGAATGCAGGAGGAAGGCTTGAGTGATCTGCTGAACTAAGGACATGTACATGTAAAGGACATACCAGGCAATCACAAAATATGGCATCTGTTCTTTAATTCTACTTCCTTTGTTCATCTGGTCAAAGAATGCTAAGGTTTAGGGATCAGTCAGCAAAAGACAAGTGTCAGGAGAAACCCAGAGCCGGAACTAGTTATCAATCAGAGCCCTGCCATCCAAAAACTCACAGAAAATGATGATTTTTCTCCCTAGGTAGATGGGCAGCTGTTTCTGGCAAGTGACAGCAAACTGACTGATTCCTGTTGTAAAAAAAGTTACCCTGAAGCAGCAGTTCCAAGCTGCCCTCTCCCACTCAACAGGTCTGTTTCCCTAAGGATTCTCTCTAGACTATGGTAGGAGAGTGATGAAGAGTAGAATAAGAGGTCTGTAAAATCAGGAGTGGAAAGGTGGCAAGAGGGCAGCTACTTCCAGCTTAATAAATGGGGGTGACAGGTGGAATTTGATGAAATGATCAGGCACCATGTCTAACATAAATTAAATAAAGTGCTTTTTTACACAGTTAATTTATGGAACTCCTTGACAGAAGTCATTGTAGAAGACAGGTTTTTAAAAGGATTTAATAAGGGACCAAAATCATGGATTCTTAGTACCTAAGGGTACAGCTTGAAAGCCTCTCAACCAGCAACTGTTGAAAACTGAAAAGCTTTCTCTGAGATAGGCTCAAAATCTGTTTATTCCTTGTGCTTTTCCTATGCATCTGCCACTGGGCAGGCTTTGGCTGACCAGGTGATGGCTGCTTCCATATTTTCCTTAGCAGTGAGTGAGAACAAAGGACAGAATGGAGCCAACGCACTGCAAGGGAAGATGGCAGGAGCCAGCCCTTCACATCCAGCATTGGCATCCAGACAGCAAAACCACCAACCCATTTTCTCCTAGATCACTACTGAGGAGCTTTCTATGCTTTTCAGAGTGGTTTTAATTGTGCTTGCCCAAAGAAACACCTTCCCACATGCACAAAGGTCAGTCCTGGCATGGTTTGTAACATGACCAGCAGACAGGTCAGAGCTGTCCTCCAGTGATTTTCATACCACGTTTTAGATTATCCTTCTTAAATGAAAGAAGATATTTTAAGGTCTTCTTTTCTTCCCATTAAAGCCTCTGTCACAGGAATTACTTTTCACCACAGGTTTAATCTTTTGCAGAGTCCAGCTTTCATGTGTTTGCATTCCTGAGATGAGGGACACAACATGAGGAGGAAATTGGACCAAATTAACCTGCTCCCAGGACAATCCACAATAATAACACAAGTGGAAAATGGCAGAGAATTAAACTATTCTTGACAAAAACTGTAATGACTTCCAAGAATGCCTTTAAAGTAACTGTCTAAATAATAGTTTCCAAGTGTAATTTCAAGGATATTCTATGCAAACTCCCCTTGCAGAATTTCAAGCTCCCTGTTAAGAAGCCTGAAAAAAGAATGAATGCAGAAGGGGTACTCAATAGTGTAATTGGCAACACAGGAATCTGGAACAGGGTGATTTAGTTAAATAAGGACAGGTAGATTGGATCATGGGAAACTCTAAAGTAAAGAGAAGAGTTTAAATTTGACTCGGTTTTAGCACTGGGAAAGAAAACACTTAAAGTTGTACAACAATGTGCCCTGCTCCATTCCAAAATCAAAATAATTAAGGGGAAAGAAAAAACGATCTGAACAAAAAAAAACAAAAAAAAATCAACAAGCACAGCAAACTGATTTTAGGTAGGATAACCATAATTAGTCAATTCCCAAATAGAAAGATAGCATCAAAGTCAGGGCAGAATTAGCACAAAATACCATCTGAGGCTGGGCCAATACTCTGAGTAAAAAGGATGTACAAAATGAAAGTATTTCCACTGAGTGAAGAACAGAGGCTTTATGCTGCATTTTCTCTTTGAAAACTGGCTGAGGTAGCCAGGACACTGTTTTCCAGGAATTAATAAAGGAGAAAGTAAAACCTTGTTGTTGCCCTTGTAACAACAGCAGTGGCAGTATCTAACTGCTCCTGTTCAGAATCAATATTTCTGAAAACTATGTCAGTTGTCACCAAGTCAAAGATGAAATTTAAGAGGTTGTCCCCAAATCATAAAAAGAGACTGAAACATGGTCTTCAGGGTAACACTGTGTTCTGACATACCAGCCACCCACAACATTCAGGTAACATAAAAACACCCTGGGCACATCAACACACAACTGATCATGGTTCAGGGAACAGTAGAAATATAAGTTATTCCTTCAGATAAAACCAAGTAGTGATCCAGAGTTGTCATAATACACCTCTTTAACCTAGCAAACTCTACAAGAAGAAAGAAAGTGATCCTTAGAGGATTTCCACTGAGTATAAACAGTATTACCTACAGCCTTAACACCACGTTACTGGCAAAACCTCTGAAATGTAGCACAACTGAGACTCCCAAATTCCAGTTCAGTACAGTGAGCACTTCACAGGGGGTTCATTTGTCCATTTGCAAATATCTGCAAACTGCATATTTACATACGAAAATTGATTTAGACTACACATATGAAAAGGTAAGTACTTTGAGGGGGAAATGCCTTCTTTCCAAGACTGATGGGTAGACCAAGGCAGCATTACAGATGACTAATGCTAAAGCCCATTTCTCCAGTCAATAAAAAACCTGTAAGATAGCTCTGTGGCCAAGATCTAGAGATTTTTGTGTTAGATCCCTTTTTTTCCTGGCTCCTTTGATAGAAATTGGCTTTGAGGGAAAGAAACAAGTTGGTATGAAAACACACAAGTAAGCAAAGGCGTGAAAGTCACTTGGATCTTGCTGTTAACATCCCAAGATAAGCTCTTGGACCAAAACCCGGTCACATCATACCATAAAATAAAGGAAAACAAAATGCAGTTATGACTTAGGTTTAACATTCTAGCAGATGAGCTCAGTATCTGTTTTTATACTCCTCCCAATTTGTTGAGGCTTGTTTTGGTGAGACTGTTAGAAAAAAAAAAAAAACAAAACCAAAAAACCTGCAATTTAAATAGACCTTTCTGTCTGTCAGTTAGACTGATTACAGTTTTCTGCAAACAATACATTTTTAAATAGGTTTTTTTTTTTATAGATTTTATTTTACTCCCAAAATTTTCCCTATTATGAAACCCTCCTAACAAATGCAATCACAATTCTATTCACTGCCTCTCCAAAGTCTTCCTCCCTCCCTTTTCTCTGGCCACCTGTTAGCTCTTCCTTCTCTAAATTTAACTCCTTTAGCTTTGTTTGGTAACCTTTTCCTCATGCCCTCATTATCCAAAATCTGCTCCTGCTGTGGTAAAGCTGGTGGGGGGGCTGGAGCTGGGTTGTTATTTTGGAAATGGGCGGGGGAGGTAATGAATCAGCCCATCAGTAGAGGTCTATTTATGGATGTTTTTTCCCTAATAAATAAAACAAGGTCTCCACCACCTTTTAGAAAAGGGTTCACAGCATTAAACACTGGAATGTATTGCAACATCTCAAAATATGGTTTATTTCTGGTTATCTCCTGCTTCACCTGAGTAGTAAAAAGGCCCTGGATAGTCCTGTATGGTTCTTAGAGGTGATTAAAGCATCTTGGAGCTGTGACTCCTTTGTTCAGTGCTTGCTGAGTGTTAACAGAAGTGATGAAGAACCCATGGACAGCACAGAGACAGTCCCTGGCACACCTCCCTGGGCAGAAGCTCCATGCATAGCATCCTAACCATCAGGGTTGCAGAAAACTCTATGTATTGTGATCTCAAGGGAAGGAATAATTGCAGCCTTTCCCCATAGCATGTTCAGTAGCCTGTTCTGCCAGCCCTGCCCAACATACACTTCTACAAACTTCTCAATTGCCCCAATAAATCTCACCTTGAACTAGTAGAACTTCAAGACTCTATGGAAACAGGCCGATGAACATGAAAACCACACAGCACACTAAACATGAAAACCACTACTGCACAGTGAGGTTACTAAATAAATTAATTTGTATGCAAGTAAGACAAAAAGTATTTCACCTACAGAGAGAGCCTGGAAAACCCACAGAGCAGATACTGATTTTGAAAATATAGTGAGCTTGTGTTGGGACACAGAGGGGAGATATATTTAAAATGCCAAAGTTGCTGGCATGACACCAGGCGTTGGTATAATTTCATTCCCATACTTGCTCAGAGCCAAAATGAGTCATCTTCCCCATGAAATACAAATCTGTACACAACAGTAGTTGTTAATTACCTTTTCTGTCTCCATTAAAGAGTGAAGTGACAGTTTCAACCTCTCCCTGGGCGAGCACTGTGTTCTCTTGCTGCCTTCAGCCCTCACTATCTTCAGCCCTCGCCAACAAATCTGCTGCTACAACTCAAGAGGCACTTGAGATATTCAGTCTAGCATTTCAATAACAGTATAATAACTGATAATTTGACAACAAGAAGCCATCTTCAGAAAACTCAAGCCACTTGAAACCACAGCAGAAACAAACAGATATTTCTTCATCAGGCCTGCCCACAGAGCAACTCATCTGGCCCCATCCAGCACTGATCACTCCAAAGGTGGGAGCAGTCATTTCCAAAGTGTTGCTCCTTAAGCACATTGACTACATGGAATCAAGGATTTATTTTTCTTTTCTTTACATTACTATGTTATTGTGTATGTAATGTACGTATTAATTAGAACAGCTCCAACTGAAACCAATTTGTTTCTCATTTACTCTGTAGCTTCTGGGGGGAAGCTATAAAATTATAAAAATAAATACATTAGAGGAGTAGCATTATTTCTCAGAGGCAGGGCAATTCCTGTTACCCCCATGTCTTACCTGAGAAACTAAACAATACAGAAAACAAGGAAATTCTTGATCACAAGAAGGTACCTAAAGAACAATGCAAAAGACTGAATTTCAGCCTTGCAAGTTTAATCATAGAAAATTCATCTATGTGAAATATACTGCCTAGTTTACTGCTGCCAATTTTTTTGCCCATAAAATAGTTTAAAGCTAGTTATTCATTTCATTGAACTTTTCATAGGGTTGTTCATCACATTTTACCATTGTGGCGAGTGACTAATGACCTTGAAAAAAATTAAAAGTAGCCATATGAGCATTAGCAGAATAATATATACTCCAGATTAAGGAGGGAACGTTTAGCTTTTCCTCAGTGAGGTACCTACCTTGCCCGACAAAGAATGATTTATAGGGAAAGCAACAGGAAAAGTGATATTTTTGGAGATCCAGAGGAGGCACAAGCAAAGCTGCGGCTCCGCACGAGCAGAATCCAAACCAGCCACCGTGGAAATACTAATAATATGCTTTTTTGCTTGAGCTCACCTGCCCTGTACCTATCTTATTTCATTCCTTGAATTCAGGGCCATCATAAATAACAGGTTCTCTTGCATTTTCTTCCTACTGACGGGGGAAGAAATAAGAAGAGTCACAGCTCAACAGAGTAAGACTAGGATCTACAATTTTCTTTCCAAACAAAGCAGGAATCATGCCACAGTGAGTAGCTGCAGTTGCAAGATGCATTGCTACAGACTCCCAGTGGTGTGGCCTGTTCAAACTTGCTCATTAGTCTCAATGTTTTGGACTTTTTTCCCTGAAACATGAATCACTCTCAATCCCTTTAAAAACCTTAATGCTGCTAATACTAGCTATCTAATTCCAGATGTTCTTATTCAGACAAGTAACATTCCCTTCCTGAAACGTTTGGTGAGCTTTTGGGTTTTTAGTGAGGAGCTCTAATGGGCATGTGTGAGCTGCATGGAGGGGGTTGGGGGAGAGAAAAGAAAACAAAGCACCAAAAATAAATGGTTAAATGGCTCTATTTTAATTATTTTGAGCCTCATCTCGTTCATACTTTAATGCACTTTAAACTCTGCCCAATTTGATTCTATAAGCAGCCTCAGTATATGACAGTAGGTAACAGAACCTGAAGATACCACATGCAGCTGAAAGTGGCCAAACAGACTTGCCTCAGATAGACCCTAGTCAGGAGAACCTCATGGCTGGAAGCAGGGGAAGGAAACCAAACAAAGAGAAACAAAAAAAACCCCACAGGATCTTTAAGGATATTTCTTTTAATCTTATTTCTATTCAGAGAGCTTATGACACCAATATAGGAGCAAGAGCTATTTTTTCTTTTAATTTTAAAAGACTTCATAGGTAGATTAAAGTTTCTCTCTCATATTCCTTCTGCATTTGATCTGGCTTATTTCTTTTACTATCAATAGATTTAAAGAGGATGCATGTTATCTATTTTAATGGGCTTGGTCTTTCCCACTTTTACTTTTCACAAGATCAATCAGCTAGAAGATAAAAGGTGAAGTTTTGACCAGGTACCATTTTACATCTCCTTAGCAATCCTAGAGGTTATTTCAGTTGCAAACTAGCCAAGAGCCAGGCTCTTACTTTTTGGTTTCAACAAAAACACAGTCAAATACAAAAGGAGTTTTTCCAGGTAAAAGTGTTTTAGTGTATGTTTGTGTTCCTGTTGCACCCTGAAATGCCTTTGGAAACATGAGACACTGAGCCAAGAGGGTGGCCACATATAGATTACTGAGCTGAAAAATTATTTTGGACCTAAAGTATCTGTACTTCAATTTTATGGGTAATTAAACCTAATGGGTTGCCATTCAGAAAGCAATTAAGTCCAATATCTAGAATGTGGTGTTCCCTTCCAGTGAGTGATGGGGAGGATTCACTGTGCTGATGGATCATTTCTGGGAACCCCCCTTGCAACCTGAGGTCTTCTCATAAAATGGGAAATCAGGCAACACATGGAAGTGGAGCAAGAGGATGCACCTTGGGCTACACTTTGCATGTGTTTTCAAGTACACATCCAGGTTAGGTGCATTAGCTGAGTGGGGAGAGCGTGGAAAGGAGATTTGCCTAACAATAAAACAGCATTATCTGGATACTACTGTACTAAGGAGACAGGAATGACCAAAGAGAAGGGTCCAGGACTGCAGCTATCCTTTCTGTTCTTTGTGGACTCCATGTAGAAGACCCTAGACCTGGAGATCTTTTCACTTTCTCTGTTGGCAGAAGACACCAATTCAACCTGGCTAAAGGCATCAAATCCATCAATGGAGACAGCTCTTAAACACCAGAAACTACCAACCCTAAGCAACATACCACTCCTGACAGTTCCCAGATCATGCCTTTAGCCATAGATTGATGTGATCCAAAACTGAGTGCCCCTGCAGCCCTCCATGCATCCCCCACAGCCCATCTGCAATGATGCAGCAGAAGCTGTTGTGTCTGCTCCAAGCAGAGGCACAGCTCCATCTCCCTCAGCCCCATGCATGTGTACAGCCCAGCCCTCAGCCACAGGAAGGCTTCTGCTTGGTTCAGGCAATAAAGAAAGGTGGCATGAACTAACCCAATAGCTCAAAACACAAAGGTCAGATGCCACCAAGTTCAGTGAAAACTATGAGTTGAGAACTGTGGAAAAAAAGAGGCAGGCTTATATCAGAGTACCCATTAATACCACAATATTTTAAATTATGTTATTAAATACTATTACATCTAATAACACTGCTGCACTGGGACATAATTGTGATGAGAAGGTTCACCCACAGTTAGAAAGAAAGTTTGTTGCAAAGTCATAAAACCAATCTCATGTCTTGCTTTGCAGTCCTACACTTTGGGAGGAAGATAATTGTTACTAAAACTCACCAGTGGGTAGTGGCCATGAATAAAAACTTAGTAATTGGAAGTGTGTATCATGCCTGCTTTTTCAGCATAACTATGGAACAGGGAAGGAGATAGGTAGAGAAAAAGTAAAATAAATTTACCAAACAACACCTTCACAAATATCACACCAAAACCCATCTTAGAGATGCTCTTACAATCATACTGACCTAACCAGATCACTAGTATTTTTGATAGGAAAGGTTAGCACCAAGCAGAGATCTCTTAAATTGTTTTCCTCTTCCTCTGTTTTTTTTTTTTTTTTTTTTTTTTTTTTATACTACTATTTGAATGCCCCAGCTTGCTGCTTGTTTCATGACTGGGCTGCTTAGTGATAAGCCAGAGTATTACAAACATTTTCTCCATCTTTGAGAGCAATATGTAATATCATCAGATTTCCACAGTTTGTTTTGGCAGTGATATGTTCAATGGACAAGCTGGTCTCCCCATTGTACAGATGAGATCAGCTCCAAGTAAGCATGATAGAAGACGAACATTAACAGAAACCTGTTATCTCTGTTCAGTTTTCCCAAAGAGTAACCAAGGCTTCTTCTGCGACAGAGCATAAATGAGAACATTTATTGTCTGATAAAAATTAGGAAGCTGCTCTTACTCCTGCCCATACATGCATGTTTCTTTGCTGACCACAGTGCAATAAGGTGGCTGAAGAAAACGAGCAGCAAGCAGCAGTGAGAGCCTCAGCAACCCACCACCCAAGGACCTGGGCTTGAAGAGCACAAGGGTGAAGCTAAAAACCCTGGTCACCATGGAAAGGATTTGTCTTATTGTTTCACAGCTCACATTTCTGCAGACAAGACAAAAAAACTCTAACTGGTCCTGTTCCTCTGCCTCCCTACACACTTGCCTCCTCCAAGCTAGCAATGACCACATCTCCTCTGCCCAGGATGATTCTGGGCAACCAGTTGCTGCACTGTAGTGACAGCCCATTCCAAGTAACATCGCTCCTTCCTGAGGTCTTGAACTTCCACAAGGTGCCAGCCCTGCAGCCTGTGGTATTGCCTGGCTGCTTTTTGCTGTCAGCATCTCACTGGATCCTAGAATTTTAAGACTGACAGTCAGAGTGCCCCAAATTTTTAAGTGTGCAAACAGGCAGTGTCACAGGGATTTTCCTAAAAACTATGTCCCAGCCTAGAAGCTACAACAAGGATGATGGACGTGGGTTATCCCAGAAAGCTTTATGCTTACAAAAGACAGAGGCCATGGGGATTTGAAGGAGAACCAAGCTGGAGGCTGTGGCAGGAGAACTTTGCTTCACACAGCCCCTGCCTGCAGCACTTGAACTGTGAGAGAACATCAAAGTTGAGTGCTGGCTTTCCGCTCGTCTCCTGCCAACCTCACTTGATCTGCTACACCAAAGGTTAAGATTCAAAGATAAACTGTCTTTGGTAAAATCAGGAAACATGCACATCAAAATAAAACATCCTTCCAGGTTGATAGCACAACCTGGGACAGGCACATGACAGCAAAGCAAATGGTCTAATATTTCATGACGCTTTTACTGTCCAATTTTATTCCTGCACCTGATACAAGCTGTCACACAAACTGTTAGGCTTCTTGCCATTATGCAAAGGGACAGAAGATGTCACATGGTGATACCTTCAAGCACTTTGAGGTTGTAATGACAAAAGCTGAAAGATGACAAAGTGTTGCTTGCAAGAGATCAGCCAAGTGCCTAAGTCTCTCTGCTCTATAATTTCCAAATAATTCTTACTTAACTCAGGCAAGGTAGCAGGGACATGTTAGATGCCAAATTATGTGCAAAAAAATCCCTTTCTGTATTTAAGTGCTCAAGATAGATTGTAACTCATTACCTACATAATCCAATTTGATGAAGTTTGATTCTGCACATGGTTATCTTTAACAGTAACAATCCAGAGGTGGCACAAGCAGCTGGCAGAGAATCTATCTGAAATGAGTTCCCACAACCAAGGACAGACAGGCAGTCTGTCAAATGAGCTGTGCCCGGACACAGTGCAGTCATACCATGCTCCTGGGGGTAGGTTTAAGCTCTGAAACAAATAGGAATACCCCAAGTCTTCTCTGCGGATTGAAGAGCCTTGTCTGTAGCTCTCCAACACAGGATTGCTCATTTTTAGGGTTCAGAATTCCAGCCTTAGCTCAAGAGAACCACCAGAATACCTGAGTGCCACCAGTCCACGTCCTCATGCACTGGTTCTAGTGGATTTGAACACAGTAGGACTTCTCCACAGTGAAACAGCAGATGCAAGCCCTGACTTAACAGGGCTAAAGTGACCAAAAAAGTGTTATCCAGACAGTGCTCTACAGAAGAGCATCTCTCCAAAGGGGTGGTTGTCTCCCTGCTTTCTCCCACGAGCAGAAATCCTTGCCAGCAAAGCTTTCATCTAAGGAAGACTTCTGAAAGATAGAAACTGGATACCTGTCCCAAATACTTGTGCCTTTCTGGCCCTGGATAATCACTTCAAAGCATTAGATGACAGATGCTTTGTTGCCAAGCACTGCACAAGGCCCATGGGACTTGTCTTCTGATACCTCTGCTGGTAAGTGAACACGTGGCATAACAACATGACAAGGGATTTAAAAAATTAAGTCTTCCCAGACACTCCCTGGGGGAGCTGTGCTATGACAGGCAGGCTGGCAGGGCTGCTGCTCATGGGATGCCATGTTCCCACATTTCCTTGTTTTACAAGAAAAGGATTTCTCTGGTTAGTGAATCTTTAATGTGACAAAAGGAAGGGCCACAGTAGTAGTGCTGGAATGCTCTTCTCAGACACCACGATGCAGAAGGCTGCCTAGGAAAGAGAGTTCACTTTGCTCTGGGACCTGTCTTTGCATGACCCTTCCAATCAAGAAAAGAAAAAAAAAAAATAAACCCTTTCAAGAGGGAGTGAAAGTTTTGACTAAGGACTTTTCCTGCTGGGAAGTGCTGGGAGAGAAACAAAGTTGGAGAGCATGGACACAACAAAATTCCTGGGCAGGATGGGACAGGCAGGTCTCTGTCTCTCCCTTCTCAGCTGTTTGAAGCACGGCAACACTTTCCTCAGGAACATGCAGGATCCCTCCAGTGACAACCCAGAGCACGTCTCAGCCTCCAGCAGCTTAAGATGAACTATCAGTAGCTCTCTCCTCACTTCCAGTACCTGCCACTGTAAATCATACCCCAGAGCAATGCTTAAGAGAAGGCACCTAAATCACAAAATAAAACAGGTCAGAGCTGCAATTATGATCAGTGAAGCAGGCATCAGTATGTTGTGCATAATTAAAATGACTGTAGGACTTCTCTATAAATATCAGCCAGAAAAGTGTCTGTGTGTGGGCATAAAAAGGAGATGCAGGAAACAGCCTGCTCTGATGTGACAACACGACCTTGGAACAACTTTGTTGCCTCCACACCAGAATAATTATACTGTTGAAATGTCTGATTGTGTCTCTCTTGCCATCAGCAGCCACCAAGCCATTGCAGCAATAAATGTGTAACCACTAACAGTTCAATAAAGATCCAGAGATAGACTAATTTTGCTGCTGCTCCTTGAAGTTCTCTAAATAATCTAAAGCTCCAAGAGCAAAAGCTCATGTTTTCTTCTTTTAAAGCCTCAACTCGGCTTGGAGATGAAATTCACTCAAGATGATAAATGGATACCATACAAAGCTTGTCTTACACACATCTTTAAATATTTTACTTACTGCTCATCCATCTTCCCCATTTATGCAGCACCCTCAACTACTTTGCAGTAAGAGAGTCAATTCCTTCAGGGAATTTGGGAAGCAAAATACATTCCCACTCTCCTCAGTGCTACGACAACAGTAAATATGGAAATGGTAAATGATGAGTGGTACTAAAGCAGAGAGATGCTCCAGATCACTATGATATTTCCAGACTGAGCTGCAGGACAAAACTGATCCTCGCTGGTCCCACAGGTCAGTGGCAAATCCACACAGCACATTTTGGATCTTGTGAAGCCCAGTACTCCCACAGTTTCATTGGGAAGAGCTCAGAACTGACCAAGAAATCAATCTGAACTGCTATGGGCAGGTTCCATTGCAAAACAGGTAAATAACACCACTAGCAATAAAAATCCTCCTTTTGTGTTGCCCATTCCCACAGACACAACCCAAAAGTTTGGCAAGTGACAACAGGCACCATATGTTTTTATCCAAAGCTATCTGAAAACACAAATACTTCAATCAATAATCACTCACCTCCCATTCCATAACCCAGTAATCCCCTTTTGTCCAGTATAATGCCTAGACAATCTTTTATTGACCCAGTAGCAAACTCATAGGAATCACCATTCTTTGACTACTAATGACTGGGTATATTTCTCCCTGCAGGCAAGTGTTTATCAGGCAGACAGCAAATATGTGATTCATTGACTTATAAAACATCACAGATAAATAATCATGAAAGTCCTATACATCATTCTTGTCAATGTGCTGAAAAGATTTGCTGAATGCATGGACGTTGAGGGAAAGAAAATGATCAAAAGTGTTAATCTGCAATAACAGGGAATAGATATTGAGGCTTAGCTTACTAAGGGGCTAAATGGACTTCACTGGCCAATATCCAGCCTGAGTTCCTGTCCAAAAATGTAGCATCCCACCACTCCAGATGAATTGCTCCAAATTATCCCAGGTGTGGTTTCAAAATATAAATTGAAGGGGGGGGGGGGGGAAATGGGGTTTAAGAAATTTAAGGAAACAATTTGATTCTCTCACAAGATGAAGAAAATAGTATTGAATAAATTAATCAATATAAATTATTTTCCACATGAAATATTAACATGCTGGCCAGCTTTCAAAAGTCACAAATTTGAAAAAAAGACAAACCAACATGCTTACAAATGAACAGAAACACTGAAAAATAGGGGGGGGGAAATGAGGAAGTAGTTGTTATTCTCAAATCATTCAAATATAGATCTTCCTTATAAAAAATAATGAGCCTCCAAAACGGTTATGTCCTTAATATAAGCTACAGACAGCACTAAAAGGAGAAGCACATAATACATGACTTATTGTTGCAGTACTGTCAGGTCACCATTTCCTTTTTAAGGTGTTACGTTGCTTGAGCTTCTGTTGGGAATTCTCCCTAGTAAATTCCAATTTTATGTCCCTTTCCACGACTGTCATTTAAAGGTTGCTATGAAAAGATTTGGAGATCTTCTGGAATAGCTACATGGAGCTGGTCACCCTCAGAGACAGGAGCACAGCAGCTCTCTGTCAGATGCATCACCTGAATGAGAACATGTTGGTGCAGGACAGGAGTCAGAGAGTCTAATGAGCTGTTTGGACTCTAATGACTTTCAGGTTTAGTCCCTTTAGTGCTCTGGGAAACTCAGGAGCTGCCTGGCTGAGTCCCTTCTAACAGGTGGGATTTGGACAAACTGGAGACAGGAGGACCTCAGTTTGTTGGGGTGTAAACTGTGGTGATGGGGCACAGTTGTCTTGAAGAGCTTGTCACCTATAGAGGAAAGGATCCCTCTTCCACCACTCCCATTGCCTTAAGCTTAGACCTGAAGGAATCCTACAGCAAAGCAGAGAGGGAACATTCTACTGGCTTAAGGAATTAATTCCTTCAGTGTTTAAACTTCCTCATCACAGATACACAGGTGTATGTATTTGTACATACCTACATCCATACAAGTGTGTACACATCTCCCATACCTTGACTTCACCCTACAAGCCTGGTTATACACCTGCTCTTGGCCTTCACTTCGGTCACCCTTGGATGCTCCTCCCTCGCGCACACACGCAGGGAGCAGGCAGCCAGTTCTAGCACAACATCTGTGCAGGGTTTCAACCCTACTCATGGTGGGAACAAAGATATAACATCACAGAGAACAAATCAATGCAAGTTTGCAAAAATACTCGGTGAATGTTAGTGCTGCACTAAATAAAGTGGAAGAAACGTTCTTAAACCTCAGGCTCCACAAGGCACAGCTCCCAGGGAGCCCATGAGCAGGGCTCCCACAGCAGCTGGCTGAACCTGACTGGCTGGCAACACCTTCTGATTTTTACCAGGTTACCTGTTGCTAAAACTCAGAAAAATGAGACCTGTCTGCTAATACATTCCTCTGTCAAAGCCTGTTAACTCCCCATCTGCCCTCCTCCATATCCCTCACTCTTGCAGGAGACAAACTTCATTCAAGGCAAGTAACATAAAGAAAGCTCATTTCCTTTGAACTTATTTACAAGTTTTACCATTAAACTTGCCCACATTATGAGAGCAGCTTGCAATCTTCCCTAATTCTCTGACTTTAATTATATAATTGAACAACCCAAAAACTCATTTTTTCCAGGAAACATTAAACATTACCATCTTAATGAAATTCTTAATGAAACAGTCCCCTCTGCATGCAAATGACTGGCACTGGATTTGCTTATCATGCTGATAGACAAAAGGACAAATGCCCTTCCTTTTGTCAATCATCAAGAGTGACAGCCCTCTCCAACAGCACTGGTCCTAGATGGACGGATAACACAGACAGAATCACAGACACGGGGAAGACACAACAGGGAAGGGTGAGGAAGTGGCTAGGAAAGGTCAGGAATTGTGAATAAACTAACATCAGACCCAGAATCAACGCAAACTTTTTTCTTTAAGGCCAGCTAAGTTCAGAGGGACTCTGCTTCAGCTGAGATTTAACACTCAGGAAGGGCAGAGCCTTGGCTGAGGCTGGCTGGATGAAACACCAGTGGTCTCAGCAGGACTCCTATTGCAGCATAAGGAGAAGACACTTGAGCACTTTAGACACTTGACTTCTATAAACTGTTTCAAGCCATGTGGCTCCGTCTTCCACACCTCAAACAGCCTCCTTGCAAAACCTTTATCTCTGGGAGTCTCTTTATTCCAGGCCCTTCTGCTGCAGATACGTTCTGTCTACTGACAACCACTGAACACAGCAGAGTGCCATGCTGGAAGGATCCCAGTTAAGGAAACAACCCCAGCAACAGCCTCATGCTGGGAGCCTTCCTCATACAGCTTCCTTGTCCTTCCTCGTACAGCTGGGCACATGTCCATCACATGTCACTGCACAGAGGGATATCAAACAGCTGCACTGCTTGGGACTCAAAACACCTGTAAGGCTGAAAACTCTAGGACAAAACACAGAAAATCACGAGGAAGATGGAAACCACCAGTAAACTTGTCACATACCTCCCATTGCCTCTCACCTAACCCATCAATTCACCAGTACTCTACCAGCAGCACAGAAGAGGAACATCCATCCCCTACCAATGGTATGAAGGTGACCTCTCAGGTCCCACATCCTCTTTTGGTGTCTTCCAGCAACAAACCTGCCATTGTTTTCGACAGCCAACCTTTGAGGTGCCTCATTCCAAACTCAAGGCAAGGTTTAACTTACATGCTGCAGCACTGTCTTCCTAACACAGTTATTCTGCTCCCTTTGAGTGGTGTTTGTTTTTCATAGGGAATTTTTGCATAGCTGATTTCTTGTGCAGTGCCAAGCTCTGCCCAGCTGAAAAAAATTCTGTCATGAATATTTTGGGTGCATCCACTCCTTCCCTGTCATTTTGTGGCCTCTAGTTCGTGCTTTTGATACCAGTTCAAAGACACCAGAAACATCTTTCATTTTTATTCCCATCAAAACCATGTGCAATTCAAAGACATGACCTTGGTGTCTGTGCTTCTGCAAACAACACTGGTCCCAGAGCTGCTCCAAAACCCGTGTCACCAAATCAGCTTTCTCGAGTCTTTTCTAAATCTAATTCTTTCTCTATCTAATTCCCACAGATCAAAAGCAAAATAGTTTTATTCAATAAGCATTAGTTATTTTTTTTCTCCCACTGCACTTTCAGTGCCCTACCCCTCTTGCCCACAGATACTCCTCACCAAGTTGCAGCTCCCAGATTCTCCTGATTACTTATTGACAATAAAACCCAAGCCCCAGCTGTCTTCCCCTGATCTACATTCAAATCTTCAATTAATGCACTGCAAAAGAAAGATAAATAGTTTAAGTTAGTCATTTAGAACGAAAGTAGTAAAATGCAAGAAGGTTTATGTGTTCTGGAACTACCCTAACCAGAGCGTCTGGTGAAAATCAACCATCAACCTAGAAGAGTTAAAGATCCAGCAGCACCTTGGAGATAGGGGTCCAAACCTGAGCCCTGCGTGGACTCTGCTAACAGCAGTTAGCTGCCTCCCATTCCTACTGCTGTCAGCTGAATGTCTAGCACTCTTCAGGAGACCAGGGCAGAATGGTCTTTTATGTTTCCAAGCTAAAAAATATAGATATTTTTTGAGTCAGCTACAAACATTTGACAAGTTAATTACTCAGTATCATTGGTGAATTAAAGAATTAGATGCATGACTTGAGTAACATTAATCTGGGTGAATTTCTTAGGCTGCTTTGAAGTGCAAGAGTCTTGCTTTGACAAGTCTCCCCCTCAGTGTTAATTTCTCAGCTGAAAAGGAGCTGCTGAATTCTCCACATGTTTACAAGGAGGTTTAATTCTCTCAGCTCCCCATTTTTCCTTAACATCTTATTCCCCCAGCAACAGCCCTACCCAGCACTGCACGAGGAAGTTCTCCGTGATGGTAACAGAATCCTTTTTTAAACTCTGGGAGGGAAACATATTCTTGATCCCATGGCAGTTTTCTATCCTAAACAACAACAGGAATATCCTAACTCACAATTAACACAGTCTTAGTGCTTCAACAGTCCAACTGAAATCAATTGATACATTTGCCCAATAGAGTAAGAAAACATTCACAAAACCTCAAAAACGTGGCTCACAAGGCCCAAATCAACTCATTAAAAAAAATAAATGAGAGCAATTCCATGGGCCTCAGTGGGAATTCAATCCAGTGTACAGCTTATAAACCACTTTCACCAAGTGCCTTTCATTTGAGGCACTCCACAGCAGAGGTGCATTGTTATTTTCAGTAACCCCAGAACCTTCCCCTGTTCTGGTTTGTTTTTCACTCTATGATTCATTCCACTCTCTTGGCGTATTCCCTAGTTGTGCATTTTTGTCCTTGGCATTGTTTTCTGTCCTTTGCATCCCATGTGCTATATTCCTCAGCAATTATTTATAGAAGGCACTCATCCACCCCCAGATCTGTGACCCCAGCCATATGTCAGTACAGCTCCAGCTGTTTGTCTCCCAGGAATTCGATCACCTTTCTGCTGGCAGGCTGCAGCTCAGCATTCATGACAGCTCATCCTCACTGCAGAAGCAGAGCTCCATCCCTCCAGACAGAAGATCTCTATTTAACCTCCACAACAGCCATTTCCACATGGAGGTTTGTACTCTCAATGGGTAAGTGTGGGGTCCCAAGAACCTATTTTTTATACTATTAAAACAAGCACATTATTTAAATCCTACTTTAATATATAATTTGGCTCTTATTCACCCCAACAGAAAGCCTTATTATTTTTATCATGGTAGCATTTATGATGACAAAAAGCAGCTCAAAGTGCTCAAAATCACACATGCCTGAACACACCAGGCTCAGTCCCACTTTGCTACATAGACTGTGGTTTGATCTTCTGTCCCATTTGATTTTCTCCATTTCCTCTTCCTTTTCCTTTCCCCTCAATTCCTCTTTATTTGGAAAGGAAGGAACAACTTTTACCTTCCTCAGTGGGAAGTCTGCAGTGACAGGTTGGATAAGGGAACCCTTAAACAATTGAGCAACTGTATTATTCCAGCTCAGGAGAACATAATGTTTCTTTGCTGATTCCACAGTCATTTAAACCCATCTTTATCTGCTTCATTTTGCACAACAAAAAGCAACTAGCCAAATAAAATCCACCACAGCTTGAGAGCCAGTAAAATTATGAGTTAATATTTGTTCAGAAGAGACCAAGAAAGCATAAGAGGAACAAAGAGGAAAGGATGGAGAAACTACTCCATACAAAACTGACTTGTAACCCAGTGCAAAAGATGGGATGGGCAGCCATGGTGCCACTGTGGGCTTTAAGTAAGAAGCAAAAGGGTAACAGGTTAGGTTCTCAACCCAACAAGTCTTACTGAGACCAAATGAACTTTTGTCTTAGTGAGGAATGCAGGCTGACACTGGGAAAG
>NW_009953964.1:8683383-8685981 GCF_000747805.2 Chaetura pelagica
GAAAGAGTAAACAAACCTCACAACTGACCCCCTTCAGCTCTGTGAAAGTGTCACCTCTGTCATCCTGCTGTTGAAAGGCACAGAGGCTTATGAGCAATAGACAGAACACAGCTGAGCTACATGGACCTAAGGCAGCCACAGCCCACCCTGCAGAACCAAAATTAAACAACATTAGCAATGACCCATTTCCTCACTCAACAGGGAAAGCAGAGCTCATCCGGCACCAGGAGGGAACACACTGGGGGGTTTCCTGCACTGAGAGATCCCTCCCTGCCAACACACACAACACTGCCACTAATCCCCCTCTCCTCACAAGGGCTGACCATTTCCGTTTAAAGAAATAAGTGGGGATTAAAAGGAGGAAGCCTGAAATCCAACAGACTTGAAATTAAACTGGCAGGGCAAGCGAGCTGCTGAGGAGCAGCAGTTTGCTCTGAAAAGAGATGCAGAGCTGCTGGGGGTGTGGGCTGTACAGGGGGTGTAGCAGCTCCATCCCAATGATCCCCTTGCCTGCATGGGGGTTTGCTCATTTCTGCATGTTGGTTGGTTTGGGTTTTTGTAATTGTATTTTGTGTTGTGTTTGTGTTTTGTTTTTTAAGTAGAAAAAGTATTTACCTCCCTGTTCACCTCCAAGGGAACGAGTTTAAAAGTAACTTTAGCCACACAGACAGATCATGCTGTGGGAAAGGTTTTAATTTAAATAATCTAGACAGCAGCAAAAGCTGTTTCAAGTGTTTGCTATCATCCTCTCCCCCACACTCCCCCTGCCACGCTTTTATTTGCCTTGCCTAAATCTACAGTCAGCTCTATTTGTCTGTATTTTCCATTTGAAAACTGAGGCAGCTCCGGAGCAGGTGCAGAGCAGCAGAGATGTTTGCCTGTAATCAGAACAAAGCTTTCTTATTCCAGCCAAGGAGCTGACCCCAGGACTTCCAGTACTTGACCTCTAATAGAAGTAGAATCAGACCAGGTCATTACATGTTTGGGAGATGTCCGAGATGCTGTCAGGTGTTACAGAAAGCAGTGCCAGCAATTCTGCACTTCCTAAGACTTTTTTCCCCTCTCTGCATCAAACTGGGTTGATTAGTACAATGGCTATGGTGCACAGGGATCTTCACTAGAAAGCTCAACCTCTGATTAACATACATGCCAAGACCTGCCATAAGGCTTCACTGCAGCTTTAAGAGTCCAGGGACACACACCAGTCTGTTTTGCTATTCAAGGTTTACTTGCAGTCAGGGTTTTTGTTTTCAGTCTACAAAGCAAGAGAGACCCTGTGAGTCAGACAGTCTGGTGTGGTGCTGCTGCACCTCCACTGTGTGGCACTTCTGGCAAAGAGAGCCATCTCCAGATCCAATTTGGACACTAAAAACATCAAAGCAAAGCACTGAAACAAGAGGCAACACATTTCACACTCCAGCACACAAAGACAGGTGCATTTTCATCCAGTTTTCATTCCCCCTTTCTTCAGATAGCAGTTTTATCATGGGTTTTTTTCTGTTTGTCTCTGGGAAAGACTGCCCAAAACAAGGTGAAGGGACACCAGATACTACCTATTACAAACATGCACCTCCACTGTGTGGCACTTCTGGCAAAGAGAGCCATCTCCAGATCCAATTTGGACATGAAAAACATCAAAGCAAAGCACTGAAACAAGAGGCAACACATTTCACACTCCAGCACACAAAGACAGGTGCATTTTCATCCAGTTTTCATTCCCCCTTTCTTCAGATAGCAGTTTTATCATGGGTTTTTTTCTGTTTGTCTCTGGGAAAGACTGCCCAAAACAAGGTGAAGGGACACCAGATACTACCTATTGTACCTTGAACAGCTACATTTGCAACAAGAACATGTAGCAAGTACATTCAAGACCCTGAAACTCTGCCTTCCTTGATGCACATGGGCCAGTCCAAAGACAGTAGACTATTCTACAATATCTTTGGGAATAATAACAACTATCTTCCCCAAACATGGTTATAACTGGCTTGGGGACATTGAATATTCTGCCTAGTCCCATCTACACAGAAGTCAGAAAACCCTCCCTGGAATCTTAAAACACTGAAAACTGTCACTTTGACTCTACTTGCCCACTCTCACTAGAACAGCCTCTACCATTTGCTTAACAAGGGGTTTTGCAAGACAAATGAAAAGCAGCAAAGGCTGAGTGTGACACAGAAACCAGCTTCAAACCAGAGAACTGTATCAATATGTCACCACATACATGTCCCAGCAAAGAGGCTCACCCTGCAGTCACTGACAGCAGCTCTTTACAGGAAGAGAATTCAGCCAGAACCTGACAAACATAATCAACAGGTGAGGAAACACATTGAAAAAAACAAACCCATCTATTTCTATAGTTATTTTTCCATTAAGATGGTGTAATCTGACATAACTTGTCATACCCAGCTTTTCTGCCCCTTTCTTTAACACCCCTGCAAGCTTCTCTCCTAGACCAGGAATAGGAACACAGCTCTTTTTCTAAGCAATCTCATTTCTTTTTTAGTTTGTCTATCACTGCTAATGTCTTGGGTTAACTAATTGAATTCAAGTTGCTTAATTGAAACTTGTTAAGTGCAGTACCTGTTTCTAATTCAGCAG
>NW_009953964.1:8686104-8717018 GCF_000747805.2 Chaetura pelagica
AGCAGGAGGCAGGGGGGGGCCTAAAACAATGATTTCAGAACTGTCTGCATTTTTGGCAGTATTTTTTTTTACCTTGATGCAGAATAGGATGTTCAGAATTATATTATGGGGACTGTCTGAACTTCTGTTTAAGAAGGAGAGAGAAGATATTACTTCTGTACAACATTTCTGTAAATTTTGTTTAGCTTGCGTGGGATACAGTTAATTACAGTAATTTATCAAACTGGCACAAGGTGGTATTCACACACAAAGTTTTTCCTGCAGTCAGAATCCTTAGTTTTATATGAGACTGGTTTGTGCTAATTGAATTTTCACTTGGGTAGATAAAATCTTTAACAACTCCGGAATAACTAAGTGCTCTTTGTTCAATGATGTGGATCAGAATGATTTACAGCACCTTTCACATAATCATGCTAATTTTGGTTTCATATGATTAATTAAAACAATACATTCTTCCTTTGTAAAATGGAATTAGTGCACCCAAGGAGACAGGTTTTATTGCAAACTTATTTTTCTGGTAATAAAAGCAATTTTCACGCACCATCTTTTTGGCAAAGCTAAGTAAACACTCTTAAGTGGACAAGATGACTGCAGCTAGAGTCAGATCTCTTCATGGTGTACCACCAATGGGCTTAGGAGATTGCACCAAAGATAAGTCAGCCCCAGTGCTGTGAAGGAGAGCATGAAGCTGGCCTGGACATCCCAAAAGTAAAAGTCCCTTCCCATTGCCATGGTTTCTTACAAACAGGCTCCATCTCATCACATCTAGAGTCAAACTGAAGGACATTGTCTGTAACAAAACTCAAAGGCTAAGTTGGTCAATAGATGGACACCATTTATCACCTCCCATGCATAGATTAACCCAGGTGGAGAGCCTGGCCATCCCCAGCAGCTCATGCTGCTCAAGTGGCCAAATTTTACACAGGTATTTCAATTTTCAGTAGAAACTGTTCTTGCAGAAGTGGTCACTTAGGAGGTGGTTGGAGGGCCTTGCTCTGTGTATTGTGTACCAGAAAAGCACAAACTGTTTTATATCTATTTTTTAATTTTCCCTTCCAGGTTTTATTATCTTGCCTTGGCAGGATTATTTAGATCATCTCCTTAAGGTAAATACTGATGAAATATCCCAGATAATGAGACCAGTTACAAGGGAGTGATGAAGTGGATCCCATGGGGGCTCTGGAAGGGAGGCAGATGCTCTGGCTGATGGCATGGAGTGAAGAGGAAACCTCAAGAGATGCTCTAATAGCACCAAAGGGGTAATTGTGCAGCCTGATGCATGAAAATGCAGATTCACAACCATCATCACCATTAATGGCAATCATGTGGATGGCTAAACTCCCCACATACAGCACTCAATATTTACCTTCAAATGCTCCTTCCTGTCCTATTTCACTTCAAACCTGGAGGTGCTGGACAGGAAAGGTTACCCAACTCAGTTTTAAACACACTAAGGTCACAGTATCACACCTCTGGCTACAGGTCTGGATCTGAGACTTTCTTTAATGAAAGACTCAGTAAAGGAAAATCTATAGTGTTGAGTTTCTTTTTCTTTACCCTATTGAAAATACTCAAAGCAAGAGAAGTTCTTTTTGTCCATGAAGATCTCAAGGTACTTTTCTTGAAGTCTAATCCTTGCAGCCCAGATATCAAGAAACACCATCATGGCAGAAAGTATTTCTAACTCACCAACTGTATGTACAGAAACCTTCCTAGAGACATAAATATAAGGACAGTGAAGATTAATCAAATCAGTCTCTTGGGGGGGTGGAAAAAAACCCAAAATCAACACTGGACAGATTGAAACAGAATATAACTAGTACTTGAGCCTAACATCAATGTTGAAATATAGCTGCAAGTGCTAGGGAGGAAACAAAATGCCTTCTGGAAAGTAACTGTCTGAAGTTTAGGCATCAAATAGAGACAGTCTCTCAGCAAGTAAAGGAACTCAAGAAATCCATCAAGATTAGGACAAGCTGAGTATAGATGGAACAAGTACACCCACTGGTGCAAGGAAACACCAGCACTCCCAAAGAACCTGGAAAAGGCACCTTCTCAGAAAGGCAGCATGGTTGATACAGGTATTGAAATGGAAATATTTTAACCCAGTTCTGATTCCTATAGAAGAGATACAGAACAAGCCAGCAAAAAAAAGGAAAAGGTTTGCATACACGTGCTTCAGAACCTACCAAAAAGTCTCCAAGGATGACACTACAGGTTCTCTCTAACAAAAGAAGCAGTAAAGCCAGGGATACTTTAACTGGAACAGAACCTCTCAGCACCAGATCAAGTTTGACAATTGCAGGGAGCATGGATTCCCCTTATTCTGGTAACTTGAGGGCTAAAATATTTGTATTGATTTATTTTAAAAAGATACATTATCTTTCACCTCTACTGGTACTTTTTGCACCTGTCAGACTGGCATAGCTTTGCAGAAAGAGAAAGATCCTGCTAGGGTCAATGAAGTATCTGTGACACTGTTCTAAAGTCCCCCACACAGTGTGTGTGCTACACACTCCTGCCACCTCCTCCACCAGCATTTTCTGCTTCTGTAAAATTAATTTGATGACTGATTTAAACTAATAATTGCCTCATTTCCAAATACAGTCTCCTGGTGCACTTGACTTAGAATATGCTTCTCTTGGGAGGTACCAGGAAGATCTAGTTGTATTACTTATGGAATCTGAGCTATTTTAATTAATTTTTGATGAAAAGTGCTCAATTCTGCAGATGGTAGCTGTCTGTTTCTTCTGTACCCAGGGCCACACACAGTTGCTGATTTCTTTTCACTTTCCTCTGTGATGTGAGAGATGATAAAGGGCCCAATTAATAAAGTCACCTTGAAAGAGAGACCTTCTGTTAACAGGAGAATCAAAAGTGATTCACCATTTGGAACAATATTCTAGTTTCCTTATTTCTATCTTATCAAGTACTCACCCACTCACAATATGCCTCTTGAAAACCACTGAATGCTGAGGGAGTCCATATGTCCACACTTTCACAAAGTCTTTCAAAGCAAGGTAACTATTACAAGCATAATTACAACTGACATCTTGAAATTGTCCCATTTTCCTCTTCCACTGAGAATCACCCCCAGGTTCCACATGCTCCCATCGGAGCTCACCAGCCCCACAAGCCAGGACAGGGAGCTCCCATCCTGCCTCTGAAGTCTGGGAACATGGGTGCTGATAATGCAGAAATACTAGCAGAGTAAATAATGATAAATAGTTTCAAAAGTAAGCCTGTGCTGTTCAGACAATTGAATTCCATTTTCTGCTCCCCCCCAGACAAGAGAAGGATCACAGACCTCCACCCAGGAGCATCCCACTTGCTTCCTGCACTACCACCAACATCCATATCTGCCTTGAGATCATTGCTAGGGTTCCTAGCAGCTCCCTAGGGAAGGCTGCTCCTCTCTGTCTTAAATTCCCTACATAAAAAGGAATATTTTTGTTTCTTGTCCTCTATCTTGGCTACCCAGATCATTCTTTCCTGCAGGCCAAACTCTGCTCTCTGTAGGTACATTCAGAATCCAGCACAGCAAAATAACTGAGGTCTCTGATTTCACACAGGAGGAGAAACCAACATGGCACAAGCAAAATTGAGCCAGTCAGCATTTAATGGTTAGTGCCTTGTCAGCATGCTGAGGCAAGGGGGAGAGTATCACCTCATCCCCACAGCTCACAAGAAATGTTGACAGGCACTTCAGTCTGCAGACCATGAAACACCACAGTAAAGATGTATCTTAGAGCCTTGGATTTACTCTCATGGACAAAGTGGTTTCTGTTGAACCATGCCTAGCTCTAAACTGCAGGAAGAACAAGTAGAATCAGCCTGGCTGCTTTCTCCAGGAAAGATGCATCAAATCTAGATCATCATCTGTCAGTGACAGGGAGGAAACCTACCCAGAGAAAATTAGACAGGGAAGGAGGAAGTTAGAAAGGAAAGGTGGAATAGCTTGCAAAAACAAAGAAGAAAAAGCTCTCCAGAGCTTTGACTCATCCTAGAGATGAATGAAACAGAGGATTCTGGTGCCATTGTGAGATGCTGAGTGGTTTTAACCCCACTCCCAAATGCGAATCATTTTCTATTATAACTGGTAAACCTGTCATTTCTGTTTAAATCTATTCTGCAGGTACCTAGCCAAGATTTGGAAGGTTTTACCTTTGGAACTCTCTCAAAGCACTGAATGAAGGAGCAGACATGAAGGGAATGGCATTCACAGCACCATGACAAAGTCTAGCATTGGAAACTCAGGCATCCTCTCCCAAGGCACTGGATGAAGCCTGGCATGGCCTGCCAGGGACCATGCACATCACCAGAGGGAGTTTAGGATGTGTCCATAGGTTCTGGTGCCTTCACAGCAGAGAATCTCACAAGGAAACTGACATTAACAGATGATTTTTGCACACAGTGCTTCCCTATCTATTACACAGTCACGGAATCACAGAATGGGTTGGAAGGAGCCTTTAAAGGCCACCTGGTCCAATCCCTGCAAGAGTCCTGAGATTAGTGTTCACTCTAGACATTCATGTCTATTCATGAGGCACAGGACCAGACAATCCAAAACCAGAATAATGAATGCACACACCCAGCAGCACCGACACACACGAGAACAGCCAGCCTGGTATCTCATGACTTCCCTTGGGACACAGAGGAGGACTCCAAAAGAAAAGCTGACATTACAAGGCCTCTAAGTACAATATTAAGTGAGAGGCTTGGTACTCCCTCTGGGCACACACACTCTTATTTGTAATACAGTTGAGCTGCACTTAAAATGAGGACTTGTGAAACTAACAGGCTACCATAAAAACAATTAATTTTATGTACTCCAGATCAGAGCTGCAGCATTTAAGTAAGCCCTTTGGAAACAAATAACAAAAAAAAAAAAAAAAAAAAACCCCAACCACTATTAAAAGAATAAACTTCTACTGCACCAAAAGAGTGAAATAGTGACCTGCCACATGAATGGCTCAGTTAAATGAATACATTTTCTGTTTTGCAAATCAAAGCACATTTCCTAGAGAAATAGATCTTTTTGAACAAATGCTTCTTTTAGGATTAGGCATGTTGGAACTGCAGCTTGACTTTAAAACATGGTTGTGCATTAAGCAGATTTTTACTAGAGCAAAGAAGTTATGAATGCAGTTAGTCAGCAAAACATTAAAAGAGGATGATCAGAACAATTAGGTATTAAAGACTGAGAGAGACTGTTCTGCATGCAAAGTGCTCTGGAGCTGCAGCTTTGAGTCCATGCAGAGTGGTGGTGTCTGGTGCCCAGTGCTTTGGGTGCAGGCACAGACCCTGTTTAAAGGCAAGTGCCCCATTTCCCTGTGACTCTGTTGCTCTCATCTATCATTCCTAGCAACATCTGTAGAGTTTATACCTGTGGTAGGTTGCAACAAGGGCACATCTAGATTATTTAAACCTCTGTGCCCTGTTCCCAAGATTCACAACAGGGACTAATTTCATGTTCTGCCATAGGATCATAGAATCATAGAATGCCAGGTTGGAAGGTACCTCAAGGATCATCTGATCCAACCTTTTTAGGTACTACCATAGTTTATATGAGGTGGCTCAGCACCCTGTCAAGCTGAGACTTAAAACTGTCCAATATAGGTGAATCTACCACTTCCCCTGGAAGACCTGGTTCCTCTATCATGTTACACCTGTCTTGTGCATCAGCTGTTCCTCTATTCAGTATTCTCTCCAAAAGTACATATACATATATAAGAGTCCTAGGGTTTAATAACAAAAAAAATGTTTGCTTTTGTTCCCAGCCTGATGCTGACGGGTCCTATGATCCAACATGATCCACCCACACAGATGAAGGTAGGAGGCTCATGCCTTTAAAAACAAACACATCAGACATTTCTAGGAGCTGCATCCTTCAGAAGGACATCAGGCAAGGATGTCAGAACCAGCAATGGTTACATGTACCCAAAACACCCCCCTTGGTGGTGAGACGCAGATCTGCCTTGCCCACACCCCCCACAAAAACTCATCCAGTCCCTCCATTCTTCCACAATGAAAAGGTTTCATTTACCTAAAAAAACAAATGTATCCAGATCTTTATGAGCTCTTTTTTCTTTTTAATCACTCAGGGAGCTGCTCTTGGCACTGAGTGAGGAGCAGCAGTGCCTGGAAAAACCCAACTTGCCTCATTTTCTGATGCCTGTGTTTGAGCAGCCATCAGGTGTGTTGCTCACACAGCCCAACTAGACTCTGCTCCCTGACAAGTCTGGCAGACCTCACAGTGCTGTCTCTCACTCAAGGTGTTTTTTCTTCTTGCACTACCCAGATGAAGGAGAAACCTGAGGAAACAGCCATCCTTGCTCCTCACACTGCTTTTGAACTTCACAGCTGTGCCACTGCTGAGCTCTACAATTTCCATCTCTTTCTTACTCTGATTGTGGTAAAGTGGAACATTTTTTATCCCATCTTTACTAACACGGAAACTGGCAATTAATTTTTCTTGTTAGATTAAAACCCAGGTTGTTGCTGGCTTTACTCATCAGCAAAATCAATCTCCTTTGGGGTCATTTAGAGAGTCCAGGAGTCTGATGGTACTGCCTGCAACTAATCTCTTCCACCTCCTCTTCCCTCCTGTCCCAAACACCCATCCAATTTGGCTGGACTACAGACAGGTGTGAGGTCAGAGGATCAGCCAGACTCCCAGGATACTGCAGAGGCCACAGGTCAACAGGAATTTAAGTGGGATTTATATGCCAGGTTATCAAGCCCATTTCCCAGCCAGTGCAATTCAGTGACCCACAACACATTCCCTTGAGCTTCATCTGCAGCTCCTGAACAGACCTTGCTACCATTCATTTCTGGTCACTAGGACTTTGCAGCTCTTAAGATGACCTGCAATGCCTGTATTGTCTAAGGAAAAAAAAATAAATATTTCAGTGTATAAAGGAATAGATAAGAACATATTCCTGCAGAGATGAGTCCCCAAGGTTTCAGGTTTTCATGCAGTACCAGCAAGTTCATTGCACCTGTGAGATGTGTCTATACCACTAGTGGTTTAAAACCTACATTAGATAATAGACTGCTTTTTATTCTCTTTGGATTTTCTCAAGGGAAAGATCAAGAGGCTGGAATAGAAGGGGGTGTGGGGGGAGAAGCCACAAATAGGACTGGTTCCAAGAAAATCAGCTACTTGTCAGCTCTGCAGAATAGCTGTTAATTTATAGAGGAGTAGGGTGCAAGCTCTTTCAGAGCCATACGTCAAAGCTTTCTCACTATGATACCTGGCTTTATTTGGCCTTCATATTATGGACAAAATTGGATTTCTCTTGTTCTGGATAAAATGCACAAGGGTGATGTACATTGTGATTTATCGTTGTAAGTGCTTAAAATGCCTCCCACTAAATTTGTTGTGACCTTATCATACTATTAAAACCTGAAGTAAATAAGTGCACTGAGTAAAGGTTAACAACACACCAAATAAACAGCACAGAGGGGATAGGACCTACTTCCTCATATTGCTGCCATGCTCCAGGGAATGAAATTGCTGTGTGTTCTGGCAGCACAAGGGAAGAGCCCAGAGCATGGGGAGCTGTACAGAAATGGCAGAGAGAAGGAATGCTTTGTGAGGATATGTTTTCACCTCCAGAAGCTCCCAGATCAGGCACAATGAAGAACAGCACCTCTGAACCTCCAGCCCAGGCTGGGTGGAGAGGACAGCAGCACAGAGGTCTGCAGGGCTCCCCCCACACAGGGAGCCTGCATCTAGGATCCAAGCCCAGAAACCGCTGAAAAGGACCCTTGCTTTGAAGGATTGCAGGTACTGCCAGGGGGAAAGCAACTAGCAGCATTTCAATGGGCCTGAAAGGGACTGTAGAATTTTTTTTCTTTCATTAGCCAGATCCCTTCTACCCCACGACACTCAAACCCATGAGCCCAGGCAGATTTGTGAAAACCTGGGTACCACAGTGATCTTTTCCCCTGCTTAAACAAGATTCCCTGAGCTGCAGACTCCCCATCTCCACACCCTCCTCTAGATGGACCACTTACACACCAGAGACAAGAGGGCAGAGCTGCCCATTTCTGGAGCAGATTCAAACCACCAGATAACTAACAAACAACACAACACAGTTCTCACTGCCCCCTTTTCAGTGCAGCAGTTACTGCCCCTCTCCAGCCAGAGCAGTAACTTCTTAAGCAAGAGCTCTGCTGCCACAAGAAGAACCCTTAAAGCAGCAAACTTTACACTGTGGTCTGAAGACAGAATCACTGGGGACAACTTTGGCCCAGAGCTTTAATCAAGGGCTGAGCCTCTCTGTGTATTTTCCCTGTAATCATTGTTTTATATTGTTTTTCTAGAAGGCCATGCCTAGGTCAAGCCTTCTGTTTCTCAAAGATTTACCAATTATCATATGTACAAATAAAGTTTGGACTAGGAAGTAGAGAAGCCCTTGTAGAAACATGAGCAATGTGTGAACAAATACAGACACTGACCCAAAGAAACAAAAAGAATCACTTAAGCCACTGATTTAAACAGATTCCTTGTTGTTTTCCAGGAGACATTTTCATCTCCAGGTGCTCATCATTACAGCCATAGATAACACTAAAGCTTTGTGCAACTCAGAGCAACAGGACACACCTTTCCAAAGTCAGAGCTTACTCAAATGAAAAGCAAAATTTAAGGAGGGGGAAAAAAAATAATTCATTAAAGATCCTAAAAAAAAAAAAAAAAGTGTTTTAAGTTTTCAAAAGAAAAAGAAAAATCTGAATAAAAGTTGAAGGGGTTCTTATTAGATTGGCATCTGCATTCAGCCCAATTAGAGAAGGTTTTTTTGGTTCCAAAGTAAATATTCACTTCACATTTTAGTAAGAATGAATTTCTAAAAGTTTCTTCCTAAATGTTAAACTGTTTTAATATAAAATTCAGTTCTCCAAGCCACATTTTCTTCTATCAGTAAAGGAAAGTCAGGTCATTAGAATCTCCTTTCTTCTTATTCCAATAGCAGTTGTGATAATTAATTATTTTCATAATTGCTCCATTATAGTTTAGTAATAGGTTCACATTAATTTCAAAAGTCTTCCTATGAGGCATTATCCAAACAAAACAAGAAACAAATTTAAATTAATCTAAAAATTCCTACTTAGGAGGCATTACCCAAGCAAAATAAGCAATATGTATCATAAAATTTATCTAACATCCTATTAAAGTGATGATTTTAAGGCCAAAAGAAAACTTTTACTTAAAAGCATATGACATAATTGACTTTTTTTGCTGTGTTTTTGAAGCAACAGATTGCCAGTCCCAGGGCTAAAACAAACAGGGAGGCTGAGGAACCACAGAGGCTTCACCTCTCTGGGCCTGGTCCCAGAGCCCACAGCAGCCCTCCTGAACCCCCTCCTCTCACCCAGCCTGCCTCATCTTCCCAGGTATTTTCCTCTCTGGATTCAGGGTGTTATTACACCAGTCACTTTTGCCATAGCAGCCAAGACTCCTCAGGAAGCTTCTTTGCAGGCTCCTGCTGCCTTCATGCCTCAGGGTTAAGAAATTTCTCTTCTCTAGCTGCAGGGAAGTGCCATGGCTGATATGTTCTCCCTGCCAGGTCCAGCAGATGTCTACGGCCTCACCTGCCCAGATTCCCACCCCTCTTAACAAGCTTAAGAGCTTATTATCTCCAAGATGCAGGGCAGCTGTGGGGAGAAGCTCTCAGCCCTTAATTACAAATGCCTTTCACCTGGTCTGCCATGGGTTCTGCTTACTCAGACCCAGAGCTCTTCAAGAAAAGGCTTTTAAACAATAGGCACCTGATGTGCCTCTCTGCTTTGTCCCATGTTCATGTGCTTTCCTTGCAAAAATCACAAATTACTATTTGTTCCTTCTGAGGCTTCTGAGATCCTTGTGGCACTGTCTACTACCTTGAATCACCAATGGCTTTGCTGCTTGCTGCTTCTGAGAGCCTGTAGCTAATTCCAGCCTTGACCTGCTGTTTTGAATGTCCCTCCATTAGGATGTAGCCACTTGGAAATTAAAAGTCTCATGATTTTTTGGTTTAAGCATGTGTTGAGCCATTTGTGCTGGAGAGATGTGTTTCCTCTGCAGCAATGCAACTTGCATGCAGAACAGCCTTTTGTGTAACTAACACATGGTAACCCTAACACATTTCTATACTGTCACAATAACTAGGTCACATACAGCATTAATAAAAATGCTACAGATCAGATTCCCATTTGCCATGCCACACAAGAGGAATTTACAGCATCATCTTATGTGAGTAACTTGATCTCACATCCAGTTGTACATTTGAGCAGGTATGTCCATACTCAGAAACATATTAAAGCAAACACTCTACTCCACCCCTGTCAGTTATCTCCTGTCCCTGCCTTCCCGAAATGACTCATTAACTGCATTTCATCTGTTCAGTTCCAAAATCCTTAAATTCTGCTGCAAAAATGGAACCCCTTTGATCTTAGATTGCTGCTAATTCATAATTGATAACCCAGTCTGGAAGGAAGTGAAAACCTTCGTCCCCGTTAGTCGTTCCACTTAATGTGTTCTGGTGCTTCAATTATGCAAAACCCAACTCTCAGGGTCTGACTGCCTTCCAAAATGTGAGTCAATGGGGGAAAGAGAAAAACCCAGATTGAATTATTCCAGCTGTAAATCTTTGTAATAGCATAGATGTCACGAGACTGATATCCAACACTGAACGATTCTGTTTGTTTTCCAAGCTGTTGCTTTGTAGGATTCCCAAAGCATCCATTAATGACTTCAGAGAGCTCAGCAGAGAAAGACTCATTCCCCTTCACTTATATTACATATTACATGTCATTAGGCTGCTTGCTGTAATGACCCTTTTTGGCCCAAGGCACTAAAAGCCTTGGAGTAATGTATGACCTGGTAAGTGAGTAAGTGAGAAGGAATAATTAACACAAGTGATTTTGCTCTTTATTTTATAGAAGAGAAACTGTTGCTTCTTTCTGAGGATGTTTGAATTATAAATGTTAAGAATATGAGCACTGTGAAGAAAACAGTAACACGCAGACATCACTGGGCCAAAGGATGTTTTTCTATTGGGACACACTGACAGAAGCAGGACTCTGCAGCAAGGAGCTCAGCTAAACAGGCACATATGCCTAAATCACCTCCCATGAATAACCAGCAATCAAATATATATATATATATATATTTGTAGACTGTACCTGTGTTCTGTCACTCACTGGGTTGTTGGGCTTGAAGAAGAATAATTTACTTACATTACTCTTAGACAAAACTCTACAACCATGCAGCAAATTCCCAGGAATCAGGGGGGAATTAAAGACTGCAATTGCACAGGTGCTGTTCAAGCAAGAACTGATTTTAAGCACAAGAGGTCACAGGGAAATCAGGTGGATCACCTGTTCAAGACATTTTGGTTCCATAGTTACCCAGAATTTACTCACATGAGCACAAAAAGAAAAAAAAAATTGAGTTTGATTTTCTTCTGGCTTGTGGGAGTTCTTGCTCTAGGAAGATGTGAACTCCATTTGAAAATTTTCCTAGAGTAGTACATATATTTGTAGACTGTACCTGTGTTCTGTCACTCACTGGGTTGTTGGGCTTGAAGAAGAATAATTTACTTACATTACTCTTAGACAAAACTCTACAACCATGCAGCAAATTCCCAGGAATCAGGGGGGAATTAAAGACTGCAATTGCACAGGTGCTGTTCAAGCAAGAACTGATTTTAAGCACAAGAGGTCACAGGGAAATCAGGTGGATCACCTGTTCAAGACATTTTGGTTCCATAGTTACCCAGAATTTACTCACATGAGCACAAAAGAAAAAAAAAATTGAGTTTGATTTTCTTCTGGCTTGTGGGAGTTCTTGCTCTAGGAAGATGTGAACTCCATTTGAAAATTTTCCTAGAGTAGTACCAGGACAAGGTCTCTTTTCTGAAGGTCATCACAGCTTTTCTTTTTCAGGTGCTTATATAATCTCTGTTCTACCTGTCACTGATTTTCTATCCACTTTATTCTCTTCCATGCTTGTCTTCATCAGTCAAACTTGGCCAAGAGGTCCTCACAATGCTGGGAAGTCTGGGAGATACACAGAGTGGAAAGGCACAAGCTGCATTTCTGTAGTAAACGATGCTAAAGAAAAACACAAATATTTTTCATGGAAATTCACATCCTTTCTTTCTCTTATGTACACTGAGTTCCCCAGAGTAAAAGAGTAAATTGAAAGGCTTAGAGCAAATGGAGGAAACATCTTCACATTGCATTTATTGCCAGAATATGTCAAAGCCATCGCATAAACCGCCTTGAATTTTCTAGTACATTGTAAGGGTTAAGCCATTAACCTCTTACAAGGCTAACTCGATGGAGTTCTCCAGGCTTCCCTTGCTCTGTTCTTGCTTCCCTGATGAAACCCTTTCAGTATTTGGAAGTCACAGGCTAGACCACATCCTTTACAAATAGACAGATGGTAGCTGTTCTCATAGGCTATCCTCTTTTCCCTCTTTCCTCTTTGTCATCTGCTGGAATCCACCTGCTGTTACTTTTGCCCCTGTGGCATTCTTGTTCCTCCTCAAATTTCCCTTATTTCTCAAGAGAAAAATAAGTCTCAGCTTTACACAGGTTCATGAAAGCAGTAAATGGTCAGCTTGCTTCCTTGGGCAGTGCAGACCCCTCCCCACACACCAGGGTAAGGACTTTCCTGCAGGTGACAGGGCTTCAGAGCTCTGGCTTTGCTGGCAGGCTTTGGGAATCCTGTCTCGTGGCAGTACCGGGACCATTGATCCAGGGCCAGTTCTTGCCTCACATTTTGCTTCTCCTGGTTTGCTGCACGTTCTCCTGTTGCTTTTATTTTTCACATAGACCTAGCAAAAGAAAAAACAACCCCACACCTCACAGACATTTTAATAATTCATATTCAACTTCAGTTACTGCAAGTTTAATAAACAAGTACTTATTAGAATATAATCATTTCTTCTGAAACCAGGCATTTTAAGAATGAAATAACAATAATTACCTCTAAGAATATGTATGAATAACAAACATTCAGGCCTCCTGTTTTTATTGTTTTGTTCATTTGCATGAAAGCCTTTCCCACTGTTGCCTTTGTTTTAGAAGAAACTTTGCTTTTTATTGGATTGAATATTCAGCTGTATGTAAAAATGCTATACATAGCAACCAGCTCATCCTGGAATCCATAAAAAATAACAAGAGGGATTGAGATGAGATTATTTCAAGAGCTCTCTTGCATTCACAGGAAAACAGATTTATTGCACTGGCAGACAAGCTCTGCCAGGTAAGGGAGATGCAGGTGATAACATTGAGTCCTGCTGGTTTCCCTCTCATCCACAAAGCAGAATTATGTGAATCTCCAGGCTAATTTCATACCTGAAAAGGGTCTTGCCATGCTCTGAGGGCCTGCTACCCATGTCTATGCCAAGACTGATTTCACTTTAAGCACAGTAACATACCAACATCGTCTGGTTCTTCAGCCCTCCTTTGGGATGCTTTGCAGGCCCCCATGAAATTCAACTCAGAGCTAAAAGGAAGCATGGGAGATGACAACAGCCTGCAAAGACCTAAAACAAAGCAGACATTGTTAAGTGACAGCTACACTAAACACCCTTGCAAGAGCCAGGAAAGGAGGTTGAAAAGCTGACTTCTATCTCCAGAGGAGGTAACCCCAGTGGCCCCAGCATCGTGCAGCAACAAGGGGGGCTGACCATGTCACTGCCACCCACAAGAAAGCACAGCCAGCCTCTCCCGGGTCTGCAAGGAAATCTGGGCTGACAGCATAAAAAGCAGCATGTTGCCCAAGGGGCACACCCCAGTGCCCAATCACAGCCTGACACCTCAGCTGCCACCCCCCTTGGGGAGGATACAGGCTGTATTTTCATTCCAGGGGAGGCTTTTTATTATTTCTCTCACTTAAAAAAAATGTTATTTTCATAAAAAGAAGCTTTCCTGCACTTCCACTCACAGCAAGAAAATGGAAAAGTGGAGACTATAGGTTTCTCCTTCCAGCACATGACAGGGGAAGCTTCCCAGTAAGAAAAAGAAATTGCACCTTAACAAGATAATGAATTGTTTTGGAGGGACGTGGTGTGGAGCTGTTTAATGGAGAAAAACATGGAGGGAAGCACAAGAGAGAAAGTAACTTTATAAGTCAGAGGCACACACTCTGAGGTTGTGGCTGAATTTTTGAAGGGCAAGTCCTCCTCTAAGACTTTTCTTACTGGTTGCACTGCAGTGACCTCATACAGCAGTCCCAGAAGAGGCCTTGAAGTCATCATCTCCAATGGCACAGGCTCTGTTGTGCCTCCTCTGAGACAGCCTGCCTTCCAGGGGAGGACAGACATGGAACTCCAGGGCTACAAACAGAGGCCACAGTGAAGCAGCACCATGTTCTCCTCTGTCAGGTAAAGTATGGCTTTCCCAGTTGCTCTTCAAAACAGAACATCTTCCTTTGGACTACAGAAGCACAGGTAGCTTCAACTTAGGTGAAAGGTCTGCACTCAGAGAGGCCATGATTAGAGGCCAAATGAACAGGATAAATTTGTAGCTGTTTTGAGAGCATGTTTTAGTGTCGTGCACCCTTAAGTGTTGAACTCAAAAGGTTCAGGACACTAAACAAAAGTTACAGGAGCCAATGTGGTTTTTTTCCTTGAAATCTTGTTTCTAGTTGTTTACAATGTGCAGCTCTCAAATTAAATGAGCTGAAGCTTGGCTCACTGTAAAGGTCTTACATTCACACTACACCAAGAGAGCTCCCGGAGCTCAGAGCAACCCTTCTGCACCTGGCAGATTCCTGTAAGAGTTAACCACTAGTCTTCTGGTGAAAGGCACTAAGGAAGTCAAGTCCTGTTTTTTCTTACAGATTCCACCTTTCTTTCCAAGAGCAAACTGAAATGCACACTTGTGTAACTCAGCTTTGTAGTACATCTTTAGCTGATATAAATTAACGTAGCTCTGAAGCATTTTCCTAACTCACACCTTCTTGCCAAACCAGGAATAGGTTTTTGTTGGTAAAATACAACCAAGATGACTACAGCCAACTATACAAGCCTCAGCTTTATCAAGGTTAAAGACTGATTAATTTATCTTCATTCAGATAAACCTCATTCCAAAGCTAGAAGAGGAAAGAGACTTTTATTTCAGGATCCTAGAATTTGTCCATTCTTCATACAACCTCTTCTTTCAACTCATTTTCCTGGTGCATTGGCTTAGAAGTGTGTTGGGCAAATGCAAAAAAAACCCCAACCAAACGACCCACAACAAAAAATAATGACAATGTTTAGATCTAACCTAGTTTGGGAATCACTGGGATGCAGGGAAATTTGAACTGACTACCCAGTTCCAGCTGTGTAAAAAAGATCTGGCTTCTTTTTAAGCTTATTTATACTGATCAAACAAACAGACTTCCAAGTGGTTTCACTTAACTTTGATGCCAAACTTTGATGTTTTTGCCATTTACAGTAATCATTTTTTATATGCATTTAATATTTTTTTTAGTCCAAAATGCTACACATAAAAAAGATCAACTCCATTTGAAATATGCAACATTTTAGTTGTTTGAAAACTCTGCATTTTTAATTTGTTTCTTATCAGCTGAGTACTTCTGGGGCAAAGAGAACATCCAGTTCTTAATGCCTTTTGGTTGATTTAAATTAGTATTTTATGTTTGTATTAAAAAGAGCTGGCTAACAGAAGGGCACTGACATTTTTTCACACTATTTCTCTGGCATGTGTTATATGCAAAGTAATGGTTATTTCTCAAATGTTTGGTGCTTTATTCTATGATAAGCACCAAAAAAAGACATTTCCACATGGTTTAATCCACTTGGATAATTGCTCAAAAGCCCTGCACTAAAGCTGGGAAGGGGAGATATCCCAACCTCTCAAGATTAAGATTTAGATGATAATACTATCAATTCTTTGTTATGGATATAAGTGCCTTCCTTAGTGTGCTTGAAAGTCCTGTCCCCAAAAAAACACCAAAGTAGAGGAACATTTCTCTCCCTAGCTCTGTTTTTCTGCTGAGCTCTTTTCCAGAAACATAGAAAGCCAGAAATAAGAATGAAGCTTTTAATGAAAAGAGGCATGAATTATTTCCATGGCATTTAATAACCACTTCATCACTGTTACTAGATGGAAGTGCTGCATGAGATTCCATAGCTGTCAACAGTTGGAAGGCAGAGGATAGTCTTCAATTAGGAAGCTACACCCCTCCCTCTCCTTTTAAAACAATACCTGGAGTTACCTTTTCACTGCTGAACACTCCAGCTAGTTTTAATCTAGGTAGCTCAGAGACTGGTAGCAATCTAGTACCAGCAGGATGGAGCTCAGTTTGTATTTATCACTTTATTTATCAAAATTAAGGTCAGAGTGATACCATGGTAATCCTGCCCAGAAATCTTCCAAGTTTCTGTTAAGACAACAGGACTAGACGACTGCTAAGAAAGTAGCTGAGTTAACTTAGTACAACTTAAACACTGAGATTTAACCTACAGGATTCACTAAACTTATTGAATCCTTGGCTTCCAAAATAATCCAAAAATAGCTTTTAAATTGGGATTCCTACCATGTTAACTCCTGTCAGGAGCTCAACAAACCTTCAGCTCACTGAATCAAGAACATTCTGTCAAGCAGGAAGAATTATTACTCTGTTCCTGACATACCCAAACATTGTACCAAACATTTTCTTGCTTTGTGTTTGCACATAACCCTAAAACTTCTCACGGCCCAGACTACTCTGAGAATTTAATGGGCACACAAACAATTTTTGTTTATGTTGCTCCGATGAAACTCCTGGACCAGCCATGCAAATGAATCAGCAGAACATCACTACCCATTTACGCAAAGTCCTCACTGAGAGCATCATCAGGAGAATTTTAGAAATGCTCTGGAAGCATGAACTCTTCTTCTGTCACTTTGGTTAACAGGAAGCAGTTGAACAGCTCAGAGAGAAGTCTGTGGAGATGCAAACTCTCAGACTTTCTCTGCAACAGTTAGCACAGTCACATACAGGATCTACAAATAAAGTCTGGAAAAGGAGGAAACTCAGGGGAGGAACATATTTGCAGAGCCAAGACCCACATGGCACAGACTGCTGCAGTGTTAGCATCACGTCTTTACAGACAGAATCCATTTATGCTATTATGCAAGAAGATAAAGTACAGGGGAGAAAGTTTTCCTCTCTAGGGCAGATGAAGGAGGAGAGCACTGAGAAGCAATCATTAGTAAAATAATTGGCTGCCTGCTTTGCACAGTTGCCACAAAATGTTTACGCTGTCAGTGCCATGAGTGTGTTGGCTTTCCAAAGCCACAGCTGTGCCAAGGAACTGTCTGCCACTGGGGCTGCTGTTGCATTTCTCCTTGTAGGTATATGATCCACCCCTGGGTTGTCACCTCTTCCCCTGCCATCCTGGGCACCGTGTCAGGAAAATGTATTATTAACCTTCTTCTGAAACCTAGATTTCTGCCCCTGTGATTATTATGAAAACAAGTACAACATCTCAAATCTAGTTAAAAGAAATGAAGATACTATGCTGTCTGATAAAGGATCTGAATTCAAGTGTTGTTTTTTTAAAAAAGTAGTCAGAGAACACAGAAACCACATTTTATGTGTTTCTAACAAAGCACACCTTGAACAAGGAAGGATGTTTTTGTTTTGTATCAAAGAAGATGGACATAGAAAAGAACTCTGAGAAGACACAAAGGGGTCAACTGAGCACAGACAGACATTGAAAAAATGCCAAGAAGAAGTGTCACTTACCAGGAAGAAATCGTATTAAAGCACGATATGGTCCAGGAAGGAAAGACATGCACCACACTAACTTATTCATGTAATTCATGTGTACAGAAGACTTGTAAGAGCACAATCCTGAAAGGTGCTGCAGGCTCCCTGCAAATCAGGCTGCTGTCAGCTCAGGTGGTGCTGAGCATACTCAGCACATTGCAGGATTTACCTCTAACAGTTATCTGATCCAAAAGCCAAACTATTAAATGAATAAAATCCCTGTGTGCTAGATCAGGACATGAGAAGATGGCCTGCATTGCTGAGAGATTAAGATTATCAAGCGAATAAATCTAGCATGTAATAGATAAAACAAATACCCATTAAAAATATAAATCTCTCAACACTAGGAAGAGAAATGTATTCCCAGCACAGACTCTGAAAGCCTTCAAGAAGACAGGCATACCCAGCATCAGAACAGATGGTGGAGATGAACAATAATTGCTTTCCAAGCATCCATCCCTACAAAAGTAATGAGCACAGGCCCCCAAAAGAGAGAGATAATAAAAGCAAAAGAAAAATGAAGAGTATCTTTGAAACATCTAGGACTTGATGAGAACAGGTGGGAATCTCAGCTTTGAAATGTGACACACTGGAGACAAACCCAGAAATTTCTAGCTACTTTGTCAATAGTTTAGTTGGTATTGCCTTGATCTCAGTTAGAAATTTTCACCAACTTTTATAGGTAAGACAGCTTTAACCAGACTTCTGACCCTTCTTGACTCCAGTCAGTTCAAGGTAAATCCAAGTTCCACATCATTTTGTCCCTAACCTTTGCTGACTTTGGAAAACTGTCCCCTTCTAAAGGCCCCACAGTTCCATTTGTTTCACACTCAAATTTCTCCAGAAAAGTCTCAGTCAAGAAGGTGCCATTTGTCTTCCCTCATTCAACTAATTGTAACCACAACTCTACTTTTACCTAAGGCCCTGGGCACACTTGAGATGAAACTTAAAACAGTGTTTTTAAAAGAGGATACTACCAAAAAGGACCTTGGGCAGCTTCCATTTCACATGCACAGGGCAGAAAAAACAAAGCTAGAGCAGATGCATGGATATACTAGTAAAAAATACTTCTTCCACTACTGTACTATAAACTCTGTGTAGAAGTCATCTGTGGTGACCGAACCTTTCCAGTTCAAATTTCAGTATCTCCAGCTTGTCTTTTTCTCTTGAGAACCATGTTACAGGCTCCAACTCAGGGCACCTCAGTCACAGCAGAGACACCTGCAGGTTACCTGTGCTCTGAGCTGACAGAATGTGAACCATCCAGGTGGCATCCAGCTACAACACTAACCTGAGTAAAACCCTGAGCCCAGTCCTGCTAGGACACTGGCCATGAACTCAAGACTTCCCTTCCCCTGCCTGTGCAGGCAAGTTCTTCTCCAGACAGTCCAACATTCACTCACTGTAGTGATGCATTTCAGGCCTAAAAGAAACAGGAAAATGACTTTTTAAGCCAGTGGAGAGAAACAAACCCATAAGGAATAGCTGAAAGGTAAAGCCACGTAAGCTGTGAAACAGCACATTCACAAAAAGCACTCAGTTGCTAGAAGTACTACCACAAGCCAGGAATCCCACCTCCATTCTGCACCACAGTGGGGTGCAGATACACCCCCTTTCTAGTGAAAGCTTTTGACTTATCTGATTTGCAGCCCTTTGAAGAATTGTCCAGTACACTGGAATGACTCAGGAACTTCAGACTCCGGAAGAGAGAATAGCAGGAGAAGGCTCATTATTAATGAACTAATAAGCCATTTGTGGGGGTTTCTGGTTTTGTGCCAAGTCTACCTTCAGAGTTTTAGGATTCTCACTGAGGGAAGAAGGACTTCTCTGTGCTCCCTCAAGCTGTTCCTTTACATCTGATTGATAGCATGACACAACTTGTTCTAGCCCATAACCTTGGGCTTCTAAACTATCCAGGGAAAAATTGCCTAAGTTAATCTTAGTCACCATTGGGAATTTTAAGTGGGGGAAAAAGGTGGCAAGGAATTGCGGGTATTTAGAAGAGCTGGTTTTGAACAGCAATTCTTTCATGGCCCAGTGCAGTGCACCTCACAATACACCCATTTAACTAAAGTTTTAATTTACGTGGCCAGTACACAGTATAACAGGACCTGTTAGCCTTGCTCTGAAGGAGATAATCAATAGGAGAGATGTTGACACATTTCACTGCCTACTAGCTGCATCCATTGATGAAGTTTACCATAACAGGATATACAAATGCCTTTCTTTACCCCAGTCTTAGCCAGCCGCAGAGTTTGATCAATCACAGAAGCCAGAAAACTGTTTGGCAACTTTTCTATTAGGAAAGAAAATAATAATTCACATAACAGAGAAACTTCTGAGTGGTAAAGGAGACCTCATTAGTATGTACAGAAAAGCAATGAGAGCTGGAACACAGGTGCCACAGGTACTTACTGCAATGCTGATGAGTAACCTAAAAAGGACCTGGGAGTTTCATGAACTTCAGGCTAAAACTGAGGCAACAACATACTCTCAACACAGAGAGAGACACCTGCATATTTGGCTCCATTAAAAGTGTGGCCAGCACTGGAGAGGGTACAGCACAAGGGCCAGAGAATTAGATTTATAAGAGGCCGAAGCTGGGCTTGTTCCTCCCACCAGAAAGGTGGTTAGTAAACTGATGTGCAGCAACAGGATTTACAATGTGACAGATTCAACCACTTCTTGGCAGCACCAAGCAACAGAACAAAGGTCAAGAGAGTACAGCTTGGAAAGTTCAGGCTGGACTTTGCAAGAAGTTTTCACAGAGGGAGTAGCAAAGCATTAGCACAGGCCCCCAAAGAGGTGGCAGGATTTCTAATTGTTAGACAAAACACAGGTGACTTGATGCAGCATTGACAACAGTCCCAACTCCAAGCTAATTTAAAATAAAGACATAACATGCATACAAAGATGGTTTAAGCCTTCATGTCATTATTTTGGGGGGAAAGAGAAAGGGAGTGAGTCTGGGTTCATACTTAACAATTCATTTTACCGCACAAAACTTGATGGCTGCACCACTGTGCGATACACAGAAGTAGCACCCACAGATGTAGAGGTTACTCAGATGCTTTGCCCACAGTTTTGTCTTTAGGTTCAAGAACACTCTGTTTAAGTGTATTATACAGAATTTCAGATTAATTTCCTCAGTTAATACTCTGAGGTAGATGCCTAATTTGCCCCATGTGAAGTTACACTCTCCTTAGCTTGTTCTGTTCAATGGCAGCCTGTCCTCTGCATTAGCATAAAACTTCCTTGAAACATGAAGTGTTGATGTTACAGAGCAAATACAAAAACAGCTCTGCCTTTGCTCACTACTCACAAGGGATATCTCGTTCCATACTTCAGTCAAAATACTCAAAAGTCAGTTCCTGAAACTTTCCCCTTTCTTTTCCCTAGGTAAGGCTCCAGCAAACAGCAACTTGTGTGATTATAATTGCCATTATGGTCTCTTTTTTTGTTTAATTAGTAATTCTTTTAAATTACATGGCTGACATGCAACTGAATGGATCTCAATCAGAAATAAAGGCTTGTTCTTTGAAAAGCTAGAAATAGGGGCATTTTCAGCAGTACTATAGCTCATATGGTGAAGAATGTCACACTTGGTTTCTATGGTTCATCGAGGATATTACGAGTAACCTTATTTCTGCTGAAAGGAGAATTCAGTTTGCAAATTACTTTCCAACATCCCACCATCAGATTTTCATGGGGACTGGCAGAAAGCAGTGATTCCTCTTGTTCCTTCACTTCAGTGGCTGGAGGATCTCCCCAGCAACTCTGCAATGTAGAGATGACAGTCCTGGTGTACACCTCCCCTTTGTGAAGAAGGGAGTAGTCTGAGGATTTATGTTGCATGACCTTGGTCTAGACAAGTTCATGCCCGGCACAGCAGCACAGCTGAAGCACTGGGCAGAATTGTGTGCAGATACCACCTGAGTCCCGATGCTGTTCACCTCACCACAGCATTTTCCAGTATAGATATGACCAGAATCAGGACTCTCTAACTGTTCAGTCACAGCCCACGCTCACTTCCTGTATCTTCCACCTTTTAAAAAAGGCTGATGATCCCTTTATAACCACACTGATAGCTCTCTCCTAACTCTAACTTTGATGAAGAACTTCCTTAATAACTGACTGCAAGTTTTAAGAAACACGCACATCCAAAAAAGACGTCAGGCTAAAGTACTTTGACTTTCTCATTGAATTTTTAAAAATGTTTATGAACAAGCCCAACAGCAGGTTTTTTTTAAGTTTTCCTCAATTAAATCTCACATTGCTGAGCACAGCTGATAGTTCTGCTCTCCTCAGATTTCCCTGTAGCCTTACTACACCTTCACGCATACTTGCTCCTTCTCCAATTTCTGTAACATCAGCACATGCACACACAAGTAGTGAGTTTACAGAGCCCCCAGACATTACTAATAAAATTAGCATAAAGTAGAGGCCTAAGTGCCTCTCCTCCTCCCTTTTGGTGATGGCTCATTTAAGAACGTTCTTTTATTGGAGGTCACAATAAAAAATGATCTTCTGCTAAAGACTTCTTGCAGTTAGCATGGAATATTCTGTCTGAATCAGTATCAAATGTCTAACCAAAGTGTAGATGTACTAGTTACCAAGAAAGTGCAGTAGACTCAGATTTTATTTATAAATAGAACTTGACAGTTCTAAAGCTTGATCACCAGATCTTAATGAATTTTAAAAATGTTTAGCCAGGTTCCCACACCAGTGCTCTGATACACAGAAACTGCTTCAGCCACTCTCAATGTCCCAGCAGTGAAAGGCAGGGATCAAGACAGTTCAAGCCCCTGCTCTCACCACATCCAAGCTGAAAGGAACCGCTATGGGTTATGCAACTTTAAGAAGGTAGAAAGAGTATCAGGGGATAAGAGTGACACAGAAAAGCATGTCAAAAAGAGAGTCTTTCCATTTAGTTTTGAGTAAGAAAACAATAATGACAAGGAAAAACCTTACTTTTTGACTGAAAAAATTGGAAAGCCCAGGTCTGTTTGTTTAAAGGAGTGTCAAGCCCATCTCATAAAGAAGCTGGAAAACACATCAGTCACATTCTCACTTCTCTCCTAGTTTGCAGATTCATAAATAGAGCAACAATATCTGTAAGGATACAACCTTGACTGGAGCTTATTCACCTTGACAAGAGCTTATTAAGCTTGAATTATTTTGCAATTCCTTAGTCTTCTCCGAGATCACTGACCCCCCAAAAGATTAAGTCATTCAAGTTTGCTACAACTTGTAAGAGATTCAGTATGACAAGAGGGTAACAGCAGCTGGCAGAGCAAAGCACAGGGGCTTATCACAGCACAGCAGAAACAGTTCTTCAAACACATGTCAGGGACTACAGAGACTGAGTTTCATCAGGAACACACCTTTCAGACAGAAGTTACTAAAACTGGGCTTTAAAGCAAGTAATGCATCTGTAAGTGCACTGCAGAAAGAGACAGCAAATAAGCCCCCATTACTGATCCTGAGCTATGTAGGTACTTCTTGTGTAACTTTACTCTTAAAGAGTAAGACCCCTTTCTTTGGTAGCCAAATGAAACAGCTGTATGCCACTTACATTAAGACAACAAAGGTAACTTGTGTCCTTGGACGAGCTGTGTCTTTGTCGTCATTCAAGTACTGATGAAAGTAAAGCCATGTAAGAAAGGCTACCACTAGCTGGTGTGGTAGAAAGACCCAATTAGGTAAGCAATTTATCACCCATTCTAATGTTCCAAAACAGAAAAAGTCTAAATATCTGATATTCACATACACAAGCAACTATTCACTCTTTTTCTATGCTGATATTCATGATCTCTGGCCGTCTGAGTTGAAAGCCTGACTGGGTAAAATAAGATTTCCCCCTCTTGACCTCAATCTTTTTCTCTTCAAAGTAATGATAAAAATGGGATTGTTTTCAGAGAACTGAAAGCCTGATTTGTACATGCAAAAAGCCATTCCATATTAAATCCAGTGAGCATTTTACTTGCCTCAACATTACAAAAGCAATTTGTTTCCAGACAGTGCAGAATAATTAGTTCACCAAGAGAAGCTTTTCTCCATATTGTGCCTGTTACTCACACTGAATTTCCACAGAGAACACCCTGAACTCCATGCAAATATCCGACTGTTAACGCTATGGTCAGAATCTAGAACACAGTTTAAACGTGGTGTAAGTTTGCACTGCCACTTCCCGCTCTGACAAACTAAACACTGCCACCTACTGACTCTGTCAAAACCTGAACTTCAAATGAGTTTTTTATTCCCCTCTCCCAAATACAACCCATAAGATGCACAAGAGGCTGTAAGGAAGGAGCATAATGGCCCAGATAAAATAACCCATAAATTGATGGTTGTTAATCTCAACTATTGTTGTTGCTTGATTTGTTCCACTACTGTAGCTACTTAAGATGTTCAAGTTCGGGAATTTTAGTCCAAGTCTTGATCTTGCAATGTGAATGTCAGGAACATTTTTATAATAAAAGACCCAAGCATACATAACAAAGAGACAGGTGCATGAATTTGAGGACAAAACAGTTCTTTACAAGCTTTATAGTGGCACTGTATGTTCTAGATTTGATAGTCCAGGGTAGAGGTTGAATGCCATGGTCCAACTAATTCAGAAAAACTAACATTTGTTGCTGCTTTCCCAAGCTTTTTCCATACATATGGCTTGACAAATATGGAAAAAGCTTATGATCACTCACATCACCCAACTCCAGCAGCACCAAAGATATAACTAAAACATTATCTGAATTATTCTTTTTATATCATTACATTGTCAAACAAGAAATACCTATACAGTCATAAAAGTCTGTCACAGTGTATTAACAAGGGTTCTGCTTCGCAGCTGCTGCACGTATTCTTTTGCTTGATCAAAACCAGTCCTTGGTGGCTCTGGAGGAGGAGGAGGACCTTCCACCAGCTTCACAAAGTAGTGACACCTGGAGATATTCATGATGCCAAACATGCCTTTGCCGTGGTAACGAATCCTCTTCACATACTGGCCTTTGCCCGCCACTGATGCAGCTGAAGGGAAAAGGTGGGCAGGGGGAGAGAAGAACACTCAGTAAAGAATAAACACTACACATCTGCAACTGAAACATTGTCTTGTCAGTATATTTTTCATTACTGCATATGAGAAGTTAATTCTATTTGGTATTCTTTCCTCCACCACATTTAGCAGATTAATACTATAGAGGAACCTGTGAGTGGGATTAACACTCTTCAGGAGCCCCAAAAAGGTGAGTTCAGAAAGCATGCACACTAAGAGAAATATGTAGTAAAGGACAAATACAAAGGAAGCTACACAGAGCACTTAGTAGATTATATAGCTCTTCTAAAGGTGGTACTAATTCCATTGCTTTCCAGGAGTTTGTCTCATGAATTCCTGGAGAAGTGTTAAAGACTTGATTTTCCCTCCTTTCTCCCTTTATTGCATTCACCACAGGCACTTTCATTATCTACATATCCAGTCCTGCCCTAGAAGATAAAACGTCTTACAGCAGGGGCCTGGAAAGCTCCAAAAAATTCTAAGCAAATCTGTGTTACAATCCAGGTTATTTTAAGTTTATGAGCTCAGCTCAGTAACATTCAGGCTGTATCTGGCAAAACAGGATTTTTTTTTTTCTTTAGGCCTAAACACACCTACAGAGTAAACATTTCTCTAAAATTTGTCTAGGTAATAAAGTGCTGTAGTTATTACAAGCTTATTATGTAATCATCTATAACAAAACTTTTTTATTATGAAGTCTCCTGTCAATATTCATTTAGTTTTAGACTGCTTCTAACAGAAGCTTCTATTCCAATCTGGCAAGGCTTGTAGCACTAGCCACGGACAAAGTTTCCAGCATCTGTGTTCACTGGCAGGATTAAAAAAAGAAGCAACAGTTTGCTTTGTGTTGTCTAGTCTTTCATAATCACGTCAAGCATCTTCCTCTTCAGGGCCTGGTTTGCCCACAAGGAGCAGAAATTCCTCTCTCAGATGAATGCATCTTAAAAACAATGAATCTAGGAGATGCCAGAGGAGCATCAGTCAGGGACCAGCAACAGTGAAACTGATGGTTGAAGGCTCAACAACCACACTGACCTCAGTTGTGCTGCAAGTCAGAAACACATGGCCTTCCTGCTTTGGTAAAGATAAGTTTATTAAAAACTACCCTCTAGGGTAGGATGAGTTTTTTCTGCAGTAAAGTAAGAAGAAAAAAAAAAAAACGTACCTATGTGTAAATTTGATTTGAATTCCACGTTGTGATTTCTTACTGCCAGTTCCTGAGCTTCTAAAAGAACCTGGAGCAAAAGGAAAAGAAATGGAAACACTGAGCAGGAATTTAAGCAATGTTATTTCTCACATCTAGATGACATAGAAGGAATTGCAAGTTTAAGTCAGTTACAGGAAAAGTATTAACAATTTTGATCTCTACAGAAAAGACAAATGCCTTTTACATAAGTATGTTCACTGCATACAGACTGAAAAGCTTCAGGACAACTTTATTACATCTTTTTGGGAAGAAAGGGAATGTAAAAAGACTTGTTGGCTTTCCATTATGGACCTTTGTCTAATTAGACATCAGACTAGAAAGAAACTCCAAGGTGGTCAAGACCATTCAATATTTCCAGCTAACAGAGGATACTTCCTTGTCCTTATTATTCCAGAAATCAATGCTCCAGCCAAGAAAATAAGTAATTAGAGACTCCTAACAAGTACAGTCTATGAAAAGCTTTCATGGCTTTACAGAACTCAGTGCTTCCCCTGATGACACCCTTCATTTCTTACAATATTAAGAACCAAAGCACACAGGTATAGCAGCAGGATTCTGCATTATTTACCATGAACACCAAGCATCATTAAAGTGGGAACCCTCATCGCTACAAGTTAAAACAGTCAGTGCAAGTGACCTCTGCATACTCCTAAGTCACAACACTACAGGAGTGCTACAAAAATGTTGTTTGAATGTGATCCTAACAGGCTTAATACCAACACAATAACACAGAAATAGAATAATTTCCAAACCTCTGGTGATAGGTATTGATTTTAAAGTTTTCTTGAAACCAGAAGTGTTAAAGAACACTACTACATACCTCTTTGATCACCTTTGCTCCCTTTTTATCATTAAATTCCAACTGAGCCAAAGCCTGATCAATGGACATTCCTTTAATCTGCAAATCAAAATGTTAATTTTAATTTCCACAATTACAAATATTCCCTCTTAGTCACAAGACGGTATTTTATTTTTTTGCCAATTTAAAGAGCAAACCAAAAGACTTGTTTCCTCAATTACCATTTCTTCTATGTCACATACAGACCTCTGAGCTAAATAATGAATATCCCATTACTTTTTTTCCTTAAAGAGAAGTACAATCCATTTCTACCTTTCCAAGCTCCCCTTGTTATCTACTGCTAAGCAGAAAACAACACAAAAACTCTCCAGTGCATAATCTGCATATGATCCTGGGTACACATTTGAGAGCATCCTGGGATAAAGCAGCTAAATCAAACTACAAACTGCCTGCACAGATGCCTGCTCTTCCCCAGCACTCTATTATGAAGATGCTGATTAGATTGTGATTGAACAAGGCTGTTAAGGCAAATACAGCAATTAAATTCTGTGTTCTAACAAATACAGTTCAAAGTACTTCTTGCTTACCAGTTTTGCCAGATACCACATCTTATCTTTGCTGTATTTGATATCCCTCCGACAGTGATAGATTTCCTAGGTGCAAACAAAAAAAAGTTAGAGGACCAGTAATTTTGGTGTGGAAACAAGAATGGAGCATATGTTTGCTTCACAATCTGTTTTCTTACTGGGCATAAGATGACTCCCCCTACTATACTATGAACATGCCAAATCAGACACACCTCAGACATTTGAAACTGAAATAATTAAGAAGAGTAGCCAGCACACAGATATTGTAATATAATCCTAGGAGAGCTAGCTTATACACAGACCCCCCTTGAAAAGGATAATCAGAGGTTTTTCATTATCTTTTCCTTTCCTCCTCCTCACCCTCTGAAGCAGTGTAAGACTGACAACCTATTCAGCCTTGAACATTACTCTCCTGTCAAGTCAACTTACTGGTATAGGAACTAAACAACGATATTACCAGAATGAACTTAATTATCTACTCAGAAGTGAAGGGTTTCAAGTTCAATTGGCTTGAAGAGTTGTCTTCAAAGACCCATTTAACATTATTACTGTATCAATAGGGACCAAAACCAGCTAGTAAAATTCAACATCAATACCAATTTGAGAGAGATGGCATTCTTTATGAACAGGTAAAACACAGATCTAATAAGTGAGTCAGTGGATAACATTTTCACATCCACTGCATTAGTCAGCCCAGGACACAGGATGTATTTCTATGTCCCAGATGTTAAGGGAACTGATAAATGCTTAGGGTCTTGTGGGCACATACCCAAAAAAACCCTACCCTGTTGAGATGCCAGTGCTTCACTTTGCTGAGCAATATGCCTAACAGAGACCACAATGCATTAATTGCCAATGAAAAAGTTATTAAAAACAGAATTCCAAAATTCACCTAATTCTTTAGAGGGAGAAAGCAGCTTTGATCAGTCCCTTCAGTGATCAAATACAAACCACTTAGTTTCCATGTGCAAGTTAAGAGGCTTGCGTCTGTTAAGGTTTAAAGGTACTTCCCAATCATAAAATGGTCAATAAAAGGGGACAGGGCAAAACAGGCACAAGCCTGCTGTTACCAAAACCTCATCTGTTGTGACTGCATTTAAAATAATGGCCACATTATTAGGCCGACTTTTTCAAAAGTTGTATTGAACAGCCAGAAGGCCATACACTGACCATGCAGGTTACAAAACTATTTTATATTCTTTTCTTTAAGATTCAGTAAAGACAAATTATTATGCAACAGACTGAAGAAACAACCCCACTGCCCAGTATATAAAAATGGTTTCCTAAGAAAAACACATTTCTACAATCATATCCCATGTCTTTCTTACATGTCCCTCCCCACACCACTTCAGAACCCCTCAGTTTACAGCAAAAATTTCAAGCAGCCACTATGACTTCTACCTCCTTGCAGGTCAGACTCAAGAAGCTGGTCCCTTTGCAGTTTGCAGCACACATTAGGTAGGTGACCAGCTGCAAGCAGCTTGGAGCTCCCATGTCATTTAGAAATGGAAAACACTCACAAGTGATGTTAACTTTTATCCTGTAAATATACCAACATGACTAAAATCTTAAGAAATTAATAAGCTATCAAACTAGTCTCTCTTGACAATCTGTTCAGACTCTGCTGAACACAAACGGATAAGGAAGTTCACAGGTGCATCCTTACAGCTGGTCTGCGGGGCTCTCCAGGCAGCTGTGGAGGGTAAACAATCCTGTTCTTTTTTTCCCACTTCCCAATTTTCTGCAGAGATGTGCTTGTGTGGATGCAGGACAGAGGAAAAAGGTTGCCAGATGCCAGGCACCTGAAAGACAAGACCTCAGTCTTTGATGCTGAACACAAGAGGTTATGTTCCTGCCCAGATGATCTGTGAATTTGTGAACCTACCTATGTTGATAGAGAGAACTGACACATTTGACTACTCACAAATAAGGCTGTTCCTCTAGAATTTACCTTGAAGGGGCTTTTTTATTCACCGAGGAGCCTCAGGCTTACTAAGGCAAACCATCCATCAGAAATGGCGTTGGTATAGCATGAGATGCCACATTAAGTGTCCCCACTTTGTCACACAAAGACAGTCACTGCTTTCATCTTATGTGGAGTTCATTACCCATGCAATTATTATTTTTTTTTTCCAAGATTGGTCAATACTTGCTTAACTTTTACCAAAAACACGTTTAGCAATCAAAATGTCTAGTTTTTCAAAGGACTGAGTGTGAACAAAGCGTTAGGAGCTTATAAACGTGCTGAAATGTTAAAGAGACAATATTCCAAACGGCTTTCAAAACACAATCGAGTCAATGCAAGGCTGCTGACAGCAAAAATCCTCTGGTTTTCAGTTCACACACCTCAAACTCAGAAAAAACAAGCTACATCTTGCCCCCTGCTGACTAGAGCAGGCAGCACCGGGCAGCCACTCCAAACTACAAGAAACAGAGGAGTTCTAAAGGAGCTGTTGTGAATTTCATCGAGGCATGAACAGCCTGTGGGCAGCTAAACTGTGCAAAGCATTTAAAAGATGACTGGCAAACAGAACCTGTTGATTAGTTTCAAGAGGGCACTACACACCTTGGGAGTTTTCACATCCTATCAGTAGAGGGTAGCATAACACACACATTTAAGTGTTAACAGATATTTTTTCAGCTGTTTACCAAAACTATCTTAATTGCTTAATACTTAAAATTCCATTCATCTAGAAAAAAAATCATGATCACCAGGTACAATATCATTGATTAATACAAGAAAATGTTTAACAAGCACAGGAATATCACTTTGCAGTTTAAAACCTTAGACAGTAATGAACTAAGTGTTGTCTTCCTGGTATGATTAATGCATTCAACAAACTAAGGAATCTTACTTTCCATCTATCTTAATGTAATCCAACTCCATATGATAAGCAAGTCTACCATAACTTTAGGAGAAGAAACAACACAAACACATTGTCAGCAAAACAAAACAGTGACAAACAGCAGACCAAAACACATTATATATGGGTGGGGAACAAGAAAGAAGAAAGTTGAGACACCTTCTAGAAAGAATCATGCTTAAGCAGCAAGTGGGAGACACACAGACTAGAAGAACTGAGCAAAACAAACAGTTAACGTGTAACTGTTCAATTGCAAAGCAGTAAGCAAATCACGGTCAAGGTAAGTCTATTTCCTCTGCCTCCAGTGACCCAGGTCTCTGCAATTTACCCCCACAAGCTCTAGCAGAGACCAAAGCTCTGCACTTTGAGAGTCCCCATCAGCCTCTTAGATGCCTGTGACAGAACTTTGCCATTCCTCTGAACTGAGGGGAAAGAACCCCAACTGCAGAAAAGCAACGCCTGAGGAAACCGTGGAGGGGAGCAACGGGCACCTGCGCCATGAAGGCTGAGGAAACGTGACTGTCCGAGCGAAAGGGTCAGGAGAGGCATCTCCATCACGCCGCATGCTCCAAATACACAGAAAAAACACCATAAACACACAAAGCGACCTGTTCCGCACAGCTCCGGGACGGAGTGAGAAGCCAG
>NW_009953964.1:8718600-8743180 GCF_000747805.2 Chaetura pelagica
GTGGGGGGTGTGCCCTGCCCCGGGGGGGGGGGTACGGCCTGCCCCAGGTGGGGGGTACGGCCTGCCCCAGGTGGGGGTACAGCCTGCCCCAGGTGAGGGTACAGCCTGCCCCAGGTTGGGGGTACAGCCTGCCCCAGGTGGGGTGGCTGGGAGCTGTGGGGACTGAGAGGGAGAGATGGAAAATCCTCCCAGGGTGGGGTGGGTTTTTTGTATGTCTTGCACACACAGAGCAGGGTGATGTTTCTGTAACCAAAGGTGAAATTCAAATGTGGTGAAATTAAAACTGCTGAGCACTTCTGGCCAGCGTTTTTTCTGTAGCCTTAGGCCTGTTACATCACTTTAATAAGCTGTTGGTTACCATCAAAACCTCAGAAGGTGAGCACATTCATTGCCACTGAAACAGCTCACTTAACATTTGTTCAGCAAGTAGTTGTTCCACACAGGACAAAGAACATACATTTAAGCAGTTACTGTATCTCAGGGCAGCATATTGCAAATACATCAGTTGTACCCAAGCCCAAAAGGACTGAAACACTTTAGAACAATCTCAACTGATGGAAATACAGACGATTTTCTGCCTGTTATTCTGAGTTAGATGGTGGCAAAACAGCTTTAAATATATTCAATTCTCTTCCTTCAGAATGCCATCTCAGCATTGCACTGGTCACCTCTTGTGAAAGATCTAATAGTGTCTGGTGATGAAAAAGGTGTCATTGTTTGTTACTGGCACAACAGAAGTGACAGCCAGCAGTTCTTCCCGGAGCCTCGGAATGTTTTTTGTCTCACCTGCTCTCCTCATAATGAAAATCTGGTGGCAATTGGGTAAATATTCATTAAGTTTTACTTTCCATTCTTCGGCTGCAAGAACCTTATTGTGAATTTTTGCAACACAGTTTTAAGGTGAATTGCAAGAGGTTTTGGTGGCTGTACTTTTCTTCTGGTGTACAACAAATCAGCAACAACATTTAGATTTAGTAGGTCTGCAAGACCCAGAAATCCCTAATGGTGTAACAGATCCAGGTTTGGTTTGCATCTTTGAAGTTTCTTAAAAGTACTATTTTTTAATTAGACTTGACTCTGAAAGCTGTATTATTAATGAACTGCAGTCATTCTTGAAGCCAGATATATTGGTTGGTCTTGAAAAGGCAGCTGCAGCTACACCAGTGCCATACTGGAGCTCTGACCAGTAGTCTGCTAGTCCCATTGCTGCTTGTGATGTGGCTTCTCTGCCTCTACTTGGTGACAGTGATCCAGATAAAGAGCTCAGAAATCCAGCTATATATTACTCCACAACGATCCAAGAATCTCATCATTAATTTGAATCTCTGTTTTCAGCTACAAGGATGGCATGGTGGTTATAATTGATATCAGCACGAAAAGAGAAATAGTTCATCGGCTCAGAGGCCACGACGACGAAATACACTGTCTGGTGTGGTGCCCTGTGCCTGGGGAGGAAAGGTTACCTGCTTGGCAGGATGAGCTCCAAGGTATGCAGAAATGATGTTTAGTCCATCTAAATGTCCTAGATAATTGAATTCCTTACAGAAAGTCAGTAAGTAGCACAAAGGCTTCAGTTCAATAAAGTACATTCTGATACAAATCAATATAGTTTCAGTTAATTTAATAAAGCTTTGAATTTTGAGGTATAATAATATGACTTCAATGGTATTCAGTAGTTCCTTCAGAGGATGGCAGAGTTCCAAATGGGGAGCAAGACACAGCCACGAAGAAAGGTTGTTACCTGGCTTCAGGAAGCAAAGATCAGACCATACGAATATGGAGCTGTACTAGAGGCAGAAGTAAGTAACAGTGTGAGATAAACAGTAACAATATGGTGGAAGAGTTACTCTCTACCTGTAGCCTTCATCTGGTAACATAATAATTTAAAGCATGGGAGGCATACTTAGAACTTGAGATCCACAGGGCTGTTTTCTCTGAGAATTTTGATGTATTAGGTCTAGACGATCCCACTTGATTCTTTAGGTGTCATGACTTTGAAGTTGCCACCCACAAAGAGAAGAGGTGGAGCTGTTGATCCTGCTGTTAAGGAGCGAATTTGGCTGACTCTTCACTGGCCTTCTGGTCGTTCCACAGAAATTGTGTCCAGCTCTTTTGGGTAAGTAGGGAGCACAGCAGCCTGGGAACTGTCAGTAACTGCAGAATAATAAGTCAGGAAAAACTGGGTAGGAAACTTTGACACCTCCTTCCTTCCCAGTATAACTGGAGAGAAGACAGGCCACGAGTTAGTATAAAACTACTGTTTGTCCCATAATTTGTCTGATAATTGAATGAAATATTGACTGCTAGTGGTAGTAATTGTGGTTTTGCTCATCTATGGAGAGAAAAGGATGTGAGTTTTCAGTGTGGTTAACTACGGATATCACCTCTAGGGTGATTGCCTGAGTGTGTCTCTATGTACTGGCACATGTAGTGGGTGTGAGTCTGCTGTATTACTCCTGTACTTGCAGTGTGCAATGTAGTCTCTATATAGCCTATATTAGTCTTTTGAAGTTAATGAAGTACATACTTTAAATTCTGCAGAGGAGAATTGCTACTCTGGGATTTGACCCAATCTGGAAAACGCAAGTGGACACTTCTAGGATCTTCAGAAGGACAAAATCACTCCCGGATTGTGTTCAATCTGAGCTCTGTGAAGCATCAAGACAAAGAGCTCCTTTTTTCCATTTCAATGGACAGAGATGTAAGAACCATTTCTACAATTAACAGTCCTACTTACTCACTGAGTGAGATTACCCTTTTTAGGGCCACAGATTTTCTCATAAAGTGGGTTTATAGCAGCATTTTATAACATCATGGCTTAAAATTTGTTCTGCACACAGGTTGTGGATATCTGCATTAGTTTATAAGCTTAAGCTCTTACCATACTGGAGTGAATGGTTATGACATTCTGAGCTTAAATAGTAAGCATTTAATAAGGGGAGTTTACCATCTCTTTTCTGGGTTTTATTTTTAAAAGGCTTACTTTCTCTTCTTAGAATAATCTATTAGTACAAATGAAAGCATCTATATTTTTATATTATTTTAAACTTTCTGCTTTTCACAGGCAGCAGAGTCCCTGTTGTTTTCAAGTCAGAAGAGGACCTTAGTATTATGTCCCTGCTCAATGCAGGGGGTTGGACTAGATTACCTTTAAAGGTCCCTTCCAACTCAGACTATTCTATAATCAAAATATAGCTGTTTTGTCCATTCCATTACAGTCTTCCAACTGCTGTAGCCCTGCCTGTGACATGTAAACTGCTGGGTGTGGATCACATACAATGTCAAGCCTTGAACTTGACCCTCTGATTCTTCATCTCACTCTTGCTTTGTTTTTTCTTGTCATGCCACTCACTCTACGTTTAACCATTCCTTGTTCCTTAAATATTCTTCAGGTGAAGTGCTGGGACCTGTCAACTCTGGAATGTAGCTGGACCATGCCCTCACTTGGAGGATTTGTCTATAGTCTTGCCTTTTCCCCAGTGGACACAGGGTGTCTTGCCATTGGTGTTGGAGACAGCATGATCCGGGTGTGGAATACTTTATCCATGAATAATACTTACGATGTTAAAACCTTCTGGCAAAGCATAAAGTCCAAGGTTACAGCAGTAAGTGTCCTTTGGATTCTCTTTTTCTCCTTGCCTCTTTTTCTCTTCTCAGTCTATTTTCTCTTTGAAGAGTATTTTTCTTTTACTCTGAAGGTTTTTCTCAGTTAAAAATATGTAAAGCCAAGTTGTCCTTTTGTCCTTGATTCTTTTGGCACACAATACGTCCTAGAGTCTGGCAACAAATTTCCAGATGTTTTCACAACCCTGGATGCTTGCACTGCATCTAGTGAAAATCAGCTGAAGTCCATCTGACTGTTACATTACTATATTTTTTTATTCTCCTTTGTGATCCTTCCTTGGTTCATCCATGGTTGCCCTTGCTCTGCTCAGAAGATTGACTGGCACATAAACCAATATGTGTGCCTTCAGGCTGGGTGTGTCCAGTGGATAGCCAGTAGCAACTGCCTGCTAGAATAGCTGGCACCAGTAAAACATGGTAGTTATTCCACACCAAAAGTTTTCTCACCATCCTACAATATTCTTCACTTGTATTTTGTAATGCAGATATAAAGTAGTATTTTAATTATTTTAGTCCATTTCATCTCATTCCACAGTAGCTGGTAGGAGGAGACCCTTTGATACTCATAGTAGAGGGATCAAATCAAGTGCCTGTAGTATAAAGGATGGTGCTTGCTCATTAGTTTCAATGTTATCTCTTTGTTTACTATTTAGAAATAAAGTTTCTGTAGCTTCTGTCATTATGGGCCTTTTTCTGTTTTGCTTGCAGTTAGCCTGGCATCCAACTAAAGAAGGCTGCTTGGCTTTTGGAACAGATGATGGAAAAGTTGGCATATTTGACACCTTCTCCACCAGGTAAGAAAGTAGCTTACAAATTCATTAAGTGTCAGATTCTGCTGGGTATGTTACTGTGCACAGGTGGTGTGGCCTTTCCTAGGCTGTATCTTTACTGTTAGGTAAGAGTAGGGTTAAATTAAAACTAGTCAAACAGTTGGATTTTCAGTGCATGTTTTAATCTTTCCATGATGTGTGGTAGATTCTAAGGTGATCTTTACTTAAGGTAAAGTCAGCATTGCATGACCAGAGATCACCTGTGGGAGGACATCACTGAAAGACATTTTCAAAGACTGAAGAGTAACATGCAGGTGGAGATCATCAGGACAGTTTTATTACAATTTTGGTAGTGTCCTAGAGGAGATATTAAAGAAGGCTTGCTTGAGCCATGGCTGTGTTAAGCACTTGGTGTCTGTTTTCACCCCTAAATGACATTGCTTTTTTTTTGTTTGGGTTTGTTGTGTTGGGTTTTTTGAATTTCACTTTGAAGTCTGACTGTCCCTGCTTCCTTGTCTTCCTGCCCAGTGCTAAGAATAAGCCACCTCAGATCTCCAGTACTTACCACAAGAAGACTGTCTACACATTAGCCTGGGGGCCTCCAACTCCTCCTTTGTCTTCTGGTGAGTATTCCAGCACCCTGTGACATTCCTGCAGAGCACCCAGATGACACAAAGTTCCTATGCCCTCCATCTTAGGAAAAGGAGCCCAATTGCTAGGTAGCAATCCTTTCTAGCAGCTAAGAATGCATCCTGCTTGAGGAACTGGAAATAGTTTTGCAATGGAGGAAAACAGTGTCTTGTTTTTTAATTGTAGTAGCTTCAGCTCCGTTAGCTCTTCTTACATACCTTGAATTTTTTTAAGAACCAAACTTTAAAGGGAATTTTAATGCTCGTAGTGACAGTACTATGACAAGATCTACTGGTAGAAGTGAGAGGTCCTTTCAGAGGATTGTACTGTGATAATTTCTTGCTGCTGGATCAAAGGCAATGGAAGCAAATATACAGTCTTTTAAAATAGTATTTTGGTTTATAGTAGGAATGATTACTTCTGCTAAGACTGATGAAGAACATAGTGTATTTAGCTTTTTTTCTCTATTGGATAGGAGGAGAAGGTGAACAGCCCTCTGTAACTTTATATAGTTGTGCTGGAGAAGGTATTGTTTTTCAACACAACCCCTGGAAGCTTAATGGAGAGGCAAATGACATCAATAAAGTCATCCGAGACACTAATTCAATCAAAGTGAGTATGATTTCGAGCTATGATATCAGCTGGGTTTTGGCTTCTTCCCTAAGGAGAAGACTCACTGAGAATTAAGAGATTAACATCACAGGCATCTAAATTGTAAGTAGCTTTCATCTGAATTAGAAAGAATAGAAATAATTGCAAGTAAACTTTTTATTTAATTTGAAATATGATGGAATTTCCTTGAAATGTCTGAGGCTTTCCAAAGAGCATAAGGAAATCAAGCATCAAGGTCCTACTGGAATCCAGACAAACTTCCTTTCAGACATTTTACTGAACTGATAAAAGTCATCATTGGTTCTTGCATCAGTTAATTCCATCTTTCTTAATTGCTTAAGCTTATGTCACTGTCACAAAAGCAATGGACCCTTTTGTTACTCACTGGTTGCCAGTCTTCATCTGTTGAATTTATGTGAGAAAGATTTAAGAGCTTTTGGCAATAGTTGTGTCTTCTTTCTGTAGCACAAGCTGCCTGCACATACAGAGATCAGCTGGAAACCAGATGGCAAACTCCTGGCTCTTGGCAATGAAGATGGGTATGTTTCAGTTGGAGGTTTAGGTAGTACAGTGCTGACAGTGACTAGAATCACTGCAGTGAAGCAAAAGTACTTTTTGTTGTCCTGTTTCTTCTGTCATTTCTCTGCCATTGTATTTGAACTGTGATAATACAGCATTCCTTGCTATTTGGTTTAACCACTCTTGGCATGGAGGATTCACATTATCACATCAAATTATTTTTCAAGGATCCACTTATGGTTCAAATGCACTTTTGCTGATGTACTAAGTAAAGGTTTGAGTTGAATCCAGAATAGAAAACTTCATTTAGTTACTCCTATTTCATGTTCTGTAATTCTGCTCATGCAAGATAGCAAAAAGATTTCCCATTTCCACTGACTGCTGGAATTCTTAATCTGTTGTTCTTACATTTCAGCTCCATTGAGATATTTCAGGCCCCAAACTTGAAGTTGCTCTGCACTATCCAGCAGCACCATAAATTGATCAACGCTATTCGTTGGCATCATGAGCATGGGAGCCAGCCAGAGCTGAGTTACCTGATAGCTTCAGGCTCCATCAATGCTACTATTTATGTGCATAATCTGAAGAGTGTCATAGGTAACAGTTTGCAGATTATATTCTAAGTCTTGGGATCTTGTTTTGGTTCACTCATGGTTTGGCTTGCTGGCCATACTTAATCCTTTTCTTTCTTCTTCCAGAGAGCACTTCAGAAAGTCCTTTGACAATAACAGAGCCTTTTCGAACCCTGGCTGGGCACACAGCTAAAATCACAAGTCTTTCTTGGAGCCCCCACCATGAGGGAAGACTGGTATCTGCTTGCTATGATGGCACTGCACAGGTATTGTTCCACAGCCACTCAGAAGTTTCAAATCATTCATTCTGCAGTGTTTTAGAACCAAACTGCCTAAACAGCAAAGCTTTTGAGACACAAACTGCTGAGAAACTGCAGTTTTACCCTGGGCAACCATCTCCTGGTTCTGATGCAGGTATCCATATGCTTTTGTGGCCTGCAAATTGGTTTGTGAGTCCAGCCATTCTTGTTTTCATATGAGCACTTTTGGATCCTTAGAAAAGAAAGGTGTTATGCCAATATATTGATGCAAACAAAGGAAGCTGTGAATATTTTTCCATCTGCGTGTTGGTATTTGAAATACCTGTGCAAACACCCTAGAAGAGAAGCTCCTGCAGGTGCAAATCACTGAAGAGAAATGCAAAGGATTAGGGGAAGATGAGACTCTCTGGGTTATTGAATTTCTTTCTTGCTTTGAAGGTATGGGATGTTATGAAGGAAGAGCCTCTCTGCAACTACCGAGGGCATGAGGGCCGGCTACTGAGTGTCCAGTGGTCACCAGTGGATTCAGATTCTGTTTATACAGGAGCAGATGATTTTTCTGTCCACAAATGGCACATCTCAAAGCAGGAGCATACACGGCCTCCTCAGGGTAAGTATATTCAAAAAGAAGATCCTTTCCTGAAAATGCTGTTGGAGCTGGGAAATAGAAGGTCTTTACATGGAAATGGTATGATAAGATCTTATGTTGAATTCCAAAGCTGCCTGCTAGCTCTTTAGGAATAAACTTGGTCTAGGTTTAAATGGAGTTGTATCCCTGTTTGGAAACCAAATGTTGATCTTGGGAGACAGACAGCTAATACACTAAAAATCTCTACAGATAATATCAGGTTGATTTTTGCAATCTTTTACAGGCAAAAAGAGTATAGAATTAGAGAAAAAAAGAAATATGCAACCAAAAGTCAAATCCAAGAAGAAGAAGAAGCCTGCAGAAAAGAGTCCAGCCAAGCAGGATCTAAGTGATACCATGAATGGAGATGAGAACATGAAGGAAATACTACTAGAAGAAAATGGAGTGTTGGAGCATGAAGGAAAAAAAGAAGCTCTGGAGACAGAGTTGCCTGATAAAGTCTCCATGACTGGTAATAATCAATTAATCTGAGCTCAGTGGTTCCCAGACTGTTTTCCCCTCAGAGCATCACCAAATATTAGTATTTTCTTGGAGATTTTATCATACTACAGTTTTAGTGAAATAGTCCACTTGGGAAATGCTGTTCTGGAATGTCTTTCATAATTTTCTAAACTATTTTGGGATTAATTGTCTTTAAATAAGAAGATTCTGGCCTAACAAACAAAGTTACTGCATTTGACTTGAAACATCAGTGTTGCCTTCTGGTGATAAATCTTACAACACTGGTGGAGTTTCATTAGTGTCTGTTGACATCTTATTTAGCTTCCTGACCATTCTGTAATGTTTGCTTAATATTTCCTTTCCCTAAAAGGCTATTAAATTAAGTTCTATGGCAAAGCAAAGCTTAGTTTCTCTATATTTTTAAATTAAATAATAGACCATGAATATGTCAAGTATTACTTACTTCATCTTTTTTTTATCACTATAACTCCACAGTGTCCAAGGATACATCTCCATCTGCATATGATCATTCTTCATTCAGCTTGCCAAAGCCTTTTTTGACCCAGAAAGCCACTACTGTGAAAAAGGATCCACCTAAAGAGAAACCAGGTTGGTAAATTTCAGGGACTTTTAACATCAAGGCAGAGCTCCTCATTCTAGGCTTCTGTTTGGTTGCAGCTTCCTTTCCTAATGTGACACCAAGTAAGTGCTGGAGAAGGAGGAATGTGCTTTTAAGATCTCTTGTATGTTTTAAGTTCCTTTTTCTTTTTATTTCCTCTACTTGTCAGGTCAATTGACTATTTGTTTAATGTGACACCAAGAAGTGCTGGAGAAGGAGGAATGTGCTTTTAAGATCTCTTGTATGTTTTAAGTTCCTTTTTCTTTTTATTTCCTCTACTTGTCAGGTCAATTGACTATTTGTTTAATGTGGGCTTAAAACTGCCTTTTAGTTGCTAGTTTCATTCCAGGCAAGATGGACAGAAAAGTAGGCAAAGTGCTCAATATTCAAAAGTCCAAAAGTCAGAGCAGTCATAATAGAGAGGAACATGGCACTTAAGCATCTGTTTTTTGCTTTCCTGTGTGAGGAAGAGGGGGTTTTGGAACATGTTGGAGAGCTCTGCTGTAGGAGGCTCTTATAACTGTGCAGCAGTGACTAAAATCTGTCTCATTTTGCAGCTCCTGATGCCTTTCTGAAGAAGAGGAAGCCTCGTTCTATGCTACCTTTCAGCACATTCATGGATCACAGAGCAAAAGATGAATTGTATCAGGACTGCTTGAGACTGGCTACATGTCTAAAAACCAAAGGTATCAGTCCAAAACTAAAATATTGAGGGTAGGTGCTGTAAGATATTCAGAAACATTTGTCCAAGGACCCAACTTTGACCACTAGTCATTAGTTTTTTTAAATCCTTACCTTTATCAAAATGTGCGACTTGTTGCAGTCATATTTTCTTCTTATCACTTCTCTTGCAGTGTTCCAGCAAACTGTAGCCACTCCAGACAGGGTTTGAGTAGGATCCTGTGTTGTGGAGATAGGGTGGAATTTCCTGCACACGTGCCAAGTGTTTTCCATCTTCATACATGTAATATGGGCAGGAAAGAACAAGCCCTGAGGGAGACACTTATATTCTCACAATAGTGTTCTTCAGAGCATGCAAAGGAACATGCTGTGTTTGATTTAGAATAAATGCTCTGCACAGTGTCCTGCTAGTCAGACTTAGATGTAAGTTCTGTTGATCCGCAAATTGTTTAATCTTAATATTCATTCTTTTTATCTTGTTTAGGTGACAATGAAGATGTGTCTCCTGACCTCAAGGATCGCATCCACTTGGGCTTGTTTGCAGACAGGGCTTCTCTGCACGAGATGATTGATGTGGAAGGTCAGTGGAATAATGAATCCACTTTGACGGTATGTCTATTGGAACTGTTAGATTCAAGGAAAAAACAAATTGGAAAAGATGCTTGAATTTTCTTTACTGTGGATTGAAGTGTAGGATTAAGGAGGCAGGTCTGCATGAGAACAAGATATGGTTTTCCCAAAGATTTTTTGTCTCTCAGATGCAAGCTTCTATAATACCTTCACTTGAATAATCTCTAGTAATACCATTTTACTATGACAAATAATGCTATTGCACTCATGCTGATAGGAGGTGTGTTCGCTTCCAACAGGAAAAAATCACTTGGAGAATGGGCATCCAGAGCTCTTTCAGCAGCTCATGTTGTGGAAAGGAGATATGAAGGGTGTCCTCCAGGCAGCTGCTGAGAGGGGAGAGCTGACAGACCAGCTGGTAGCAATGTCACCCATGGGTATGTTTGTTCTTGTAACAGAAGATGTTGGAATTACCTGCCAAGGGTAGCCTTGTTCTGGGTTGGAAACTCATGACTGTTCCAGACTGGAAGAAATTTTCTTCTTTAACTGTCTGATTAAAAAAAAAAAAACATCAAACACATACCCTATTTATGACAGAAGACCTGGATGTTTCCACAAGCACCCTTAGGTTGGGATAGCAGGAAAGCAATTGGTTTCCTTGGGGACTTTTTGAAGGAGCAGGCCCATCCTTCCAAGCACAGAGTTGATTCTTTGTTGTACGTAGCAGTTCTTTCAGCTTGCTGTTGGTTTAAATATGCTTTTAAGTTACTTTATGGATAGTGAAGCTCTGCAGTTGTGTTCAAGCCCAAGCTTTGCCCTGTTTCATTGCCTCTGGGATGTGTATTAGGATGGTTAAGAAACAGGAAGCTAATCTTGGGCAGAGGAAAGGCACCCATTGAAGAAACCAGTGTTGATGACATCCCACAGGAATTCTGAGTTTTAAACCTTTGCCTCCAATTGTATTGCCTTCTCTTTTTCAGTTGGGTATCAGGCCTGGCTTTGCACAGTAGAAGCCTTTGCAAAGCAGCTGTGTTTTCAGGAGCAGTATGTGAAGGCTGCCTCCCATCTCCTGTCCATCCATAAAGTGTACGAGGCTGTCGAGCTCCTGAAAGTGAACCATTTTTACAGGTTGCTGTATATTTGTTTACAATTTGTTCTCATTTTTTAGTGGGGTGGATTTGGCATTTTGGTTCACTTGTACACAGCCAATTAACTTTTCCATCTTGTTTCTTTTCTGTGCAATAGGGAAGCAATTGTAATTGCTAAGGCCAGGTTGCGTCCAGAAGATCCAATTTTGAAGGATCTTTACACCAGTTGGGCAGCTCTGCTAGAGAAAGATGGCCATTATTCCATGGCTGCCAAATGGTGAGTGTTACTGGGACAAAGATAGAATTGGTTCCATGCCTGAAACAAAGAAAGTTCCTTGGCTTTATAGCAGGTGAAATCTGTTAAGTGGTCTGGTTGTTACTTGTCTAAGATGCTATTTGAGTCTGATCTCACTATACTCTAGCAGCTCCAGAGGCCAGTTCAGAGCAGAAGGTCCAAATGCCACACTGCAACAGAGCCACTTCTTTCCACAGACATACCAGAAATATTTGAAAACCAGTGGAGCACGACTAAGATTAGGATGTTTACAAAGACTGTGACATTTCCAACCTTTCCACCAGAAATGTGCAGTGCAGCCGTTCATCTGGAGTTTCTTGAGGCCTCATCATTGAGTTATCCTCCTCCAACTACAGTGTTTCAAATTTGTGACTATCAAAATTACTAGTTATGCTTGAAAAATATTGGATGGAATAGTCCTTAGCTGGATGCTGGTTTCAGTTCTGGCATTTTTGAGGGTGGCCATTCTTGTGAAGGGATTCAGATGAAATCCAGAGAAATGCAGCAGGGATAAACTGTTGCATATAACCTTTCCATCTTGAATCTGTTTACTTCTCATCCAAGCTGTGCATGGTATGTACCAGCAGAGGTTTCAGTCCAGATTATTAGGCTGTGTGACTTTTCCCTTTGAATCAGATGAGGTGCCCTTTTTATAGTAAACTTTGGTAAGGCAATGTGATGGGAGCTCTCAGAACCTGTGAAAAATACATGTTTCTCTGTATTTGTATGTTTGTCCTATTGTGTTGCAATACAATTTTTAAATCATATTTTAATACTGATCAAGTCCATTTGCTTTTATCTCTTTTCAGTTATTTGGGGGCTTCCTCACCCTACGATGCCGTTAAGGTGTTGGCAAAAAAGGGGGATGTGACATCCCTTAAAACTGCTGCTGAGCTTGCACTGATATCTGGAGAGGAGGAGTTGTCAGCAACTTTGTCTTTCAGATGTGCCCAAGACCTGCTGTTACCCAGGAACTGGGTGGGAGCTCAGGAAGTCCTTCAGCAACATAAATCTTTATTTGTGAGTCTGGTTCTTTCCTTCCTGGTTTCTTCAGCGTTATCGATCTCCAAAATAAGTTGATTAACTTGGCACCACTTCCCACATGTTGAGTCCACAGGTAGTCCTTTGAGATACTTCAGTATGCGATACTGATCATAGAAGAAGGTCATGAGGGAAGGTAGTAGCTGCTTACATTAAAGGAACAGATGAGCTGACTGTGTTCAGCTGCTGGAGGCTTATTCCAGAAGCTCAGGTTCATGCACACTGAGCAGCAGAAGGCAGCTTGGCCTGTTCTGAGGTTGCCTTCTGACCTTAGGGTCTCCATCAGCATTGTTCTTTGGTAGCTGCAGTTGGGAAACATTCCATTACCAACAAGCTGCTGCTAGCCATGATGTTTCCAAATGTGTCTAGCTGGGATTGTCTTCCTTTTAGCAGCAGCTCAGTTATTTTTCTTTTAATTATTTTTTTCTTATTAAAGGGACAAAGACTTGTTTTCTGCCTTAATGAGCTGCTTTGCAAGTGCCTTAGTGAAAGAAGTCCCTGTGACCGGAAGAGCCCTGTGCCTCCCTGTTACCACAGCTGGGAGCTGAACAGAGAGGCCTCATTTCTTGACATGGTGATAGAAGTGTGGCAGAACATACTGGGCATGGACACCACTGAACAAGCCACATGTGCACGGGAGCAGCTGTGCAGTATTGAGCATCCTCCTTCTACCAGCAACACGCACCCAAAGCAGGTAAATGGATGTACATCTGCACACACTCTTGGCCTTACTACAGCTTACCCAGTGAAATGCAGCCACTGTGGGATGCTGGGCCAGCCATTCCCAGGGGACTGATGCCTGCACCCTGCTGCAGGAGGAGGTTTTGGTTCAGGAGAAGCAGACAATGTGCAGCTAGGATGGCTGGCATAGCCACCAGTTTGTTTCTGCATTTGTTGCACTGAGATCACCAAGATGTGCTGGCTGAGTGAGAGTGGTTGGCACAGCTGAGTAGTCTCAGCAGTGATTCAGGGGTTTCTGGAGAGCTGTTAGGAGAGGCAGGGCTGCTTGTTAAAACGTCCTGGAGTTCTGAAGGTCTGTTCATAGGTTGGTGTTTCTGCAGGTCTTTGCTCTTGACCACGAGTCACTGAGCTTTGGGGCGCTCCCACTTCTCATCTGTTTAGTTGCACACGTGCCAACTGTACAGTTAGAAGTAATGTAAAAGTGCTCAGTGTCCTGCATGGAGGAGACTGTAAATTGCATTGTCCTTAACATTACTTTTGGTGAAGTCATGTGCTTCTGGGCTCTCCCACAACAGTCATAAGCTGTAAGTAATTCATACTTTGCAGTAAAACTGATGCTCTCTGGTGCTTCCTTCAGGTGCTCTTCCATATATCCCATGACCTGACCCTTGCAGCCTTGAGCTATCACATTGGTGCCTGGGATGAGGCAGTGAAAAGTATTCTTGGAGCTGTGACTCGCAGTTATGATGCTGGTAACTTCACTCTGATGCAAGACATTTGCAGTATCATCCTTCCTGAAGGTAAGGCTCTTCTTGTGTATCACCTGGCACTGACAGACGGGGATCTTCCTTGTAGGCACAGATGTGTGGCCATTAACATTAATAGGCACATGGCTTGGAAGAAGCAAGACATTCCCATATATATGGAAACCTGTGGAATTTAGCTAGTGCAAGGGCTGTTGTCAGAATTCCTGACCGTGGAAGGAAGTTCAGCAGTGGCAGCTGGTGTGGTTGATGTAGGAAACTGAGGAAATTCTGTTCTGTAAGGGAGATGGGGACACTGGAAAGCTGTTTTCATCTCATAGTTACAGATCACTCCAACTAGCCCCTTCCTTCTTTCTCTGCAGAGTGCATTTGTTTTGTTGCTCTTGATCATGTGAATATCTTGATGTGAGCTTGGGACCAAGGAAGTTTGCTGTACATTATATGAACATGGACTCTCATGATAGCTAGAACAGAGTATTGTGCTTTACAAGATGCCAAAGGTATCTGCCTTTGCTTTCCTGCTTCCTGCACCACTCTGCCAGCATCTGAAGAACTCTCTGGTTTGGGTCTCTAGGATAAGCAGTTTGTTCACCACATCTGATCTTTTTATGTGGAAATCTCTAGAAGCCATTTGTAATCCTTTTTTTTCATTATTAGGCTGTGATAACCTCAGACACAAATTGGACAGCACAAATTCTCAGAGCATGGATGCTTCCAGAAGTTTAGAGGCCTTTGTGGCTTATGGACTGCTGTATGACCTGTGGTGGAACCCACTCAAAGATTCCCTTGTCTTGCAAAAGACCATTTCAGAACCTGCACTGTGTCCCAGTGAGCTGACAGCTCCTGAGAAGACTTACATTTCAGGTCAGTCCTCTTCTGAAGAAACTCGTGATCAAACTGCAGTTGCAATGGATGAAAACCTCTGCAACACAACTGAAGTTCTTCAGTGTGAGATTAAAAGTGACTCAAGAACTAGCTCAGTTGATTTGGTAGACAGACAGTCAAAACTGAATGGCTGCAAAGTGCTTCTTTCAGAAGAGACTGCTGCTTTACAGAACACCCAGAGAGATATAGCCAAGGTCCAGAAGATTTTAGCAGATATGATCCACCAGCATCAGCAGCAGAGGAACAGTCTCCAGGAAAACAAAAATGGATGCACCCAGGAAACCAACCTGCAGCAGAGTACAGAAACTGAATCAGACAAACCATGCTCTGACAGCAGCCAGGTGAATTGGTAAGCTTCAGAACAGGAATTAACAGATTGAAAAGCATTGCTTTTTTTTGTGTTTGTGCAGCAAATTTGTTGTGTAGCTCAAATTGCCTCTAATTTCAAGCTTGGCACCCAGGGATGCTTCAACATAGGGCTCAAAAGTCTTGCATTTCTCTGGGGCTGAACTATTGTGCATAAACTCACTAGAACTGAATAACTTCCTGATACACAGGGTGTGTTGGTGTGCCAGGGAAAAAAAACAGGACAGCTTGAAAAGGGGAGGGTAATAAAAAGGACAAGCATGATCCAAGAGGTCTGTCTTTTTGCTGGAACAATTATTTGGGAATTTCCAAGAACAAGCTAGAGCATATAACACTTGTCGAATGCTCTCCTGTGCTCCCTGTGCAGAAGAGAGGCTGGGAAGTCATTTAAGCAAGAGGCACTCACAACACCTGCTCTTTTCTTTACAGTAAAGATGAAGTACAGGAACCAATTACACTCCCTGAGCTAACGAAGCAGCTTCTAAAAGCAAAGCAGAAACTAGCAGAATTTCCGGACAATTTAAAGGTAAGTTTTCAGGAAAGGCATTGTGGTTCTGAAGAAAGACAGTCTTTTTGGAAGAGCAGCCTCATCATAGAATCCCTTTCATACTGGAAGTTAAGGAACAGTGACTTTCTTAGTGATTCTACAGCAAATTAGAGAGAAAAATGACCCACAGCATTAGGATTATATTTTTCTTTCAAGCATAACTTCATTCATGCAGCTGGAAAGTGTAGGTAGAACTGCAGGGGAGAACTCGATGGGATACTTTATATTAATCTCTCCCATGCATTTTAAAAATAATCCCTTGCTACTTAGAATTATATATACAAAGCTTTGATAAACAGTGAAAGCAGAAATGTAGGGTATAAAGTAGAAACTGTAGAAACTACACCACACATTTGAAAACAATCTTTCCTAGGCTGTCTTATCCCCTCTTTATAATATAACCAAAGGTGATGATGCAAGAGGGGGAAAACCTGGTTAAGGGTGAGCTAATGCACTGAAAGAGGAAAAAATGCATCTGACTCACAACTGTTTCAAAGAAACTATAAAGTAATGTCTTCAGAGAGCTGGTTGCCTGAATATGTTGTATTCAGATAGTTACAATTAAAGAAGTCAGCATTACCTTTTATTCCTTTTTTTGCAGGTCTTCCCATTCCCCGACGTCCTGGAGTGCTGCCTTGTTCTCCTTCACCTTGGATCCCAGTGTCCTCCTGAACTACAGGAACAGGCATTGGATCTCCTCAGGAAACACGGTAGTGCCGATATTCACCAAAAGGCTGGCAGGAGGTTCTTGACATGACACTGAAGCCAAACTGTCGTCTTTGAGCTGCCTACAGCTACTTCACACCAAGGCTGTTCTGTCTGCAAGCAAAGGCTCGTTTTGATGGCTGTGGTAGTTTTGGATAAAACTACCCAAAAAATCAGGTTTATTTAAGACTCACTTGTGGTTGTCAGTTACTACTACTTAGGGAGATGGTGTTAGGAAATTGAAGAGCAGTATCCTGTATGCAGGACTTTTGTATGGTCTTTTTTTATTTGTTGGAAGTTGTGCTAATGGGAGCTCTTGCTGTTTACATGTAAGAGAAATAGTTTTGAGCAGCTACACTGGTCTTTCAGCACAGGAGGAAGAGCAGCTGCACCCAGGAAAAACAATGGTTTCTGTAAGCAAACTGACTCTTTAGACACTATTATTCTTAAAAGCATTGTGAGTTTTTTTCCCCTCCTAAAAATAAAGACTTCTACCACCATGAATTGGTATTTAATTTGATTGATATAAACCAGCATCAGTCAATGGCAAATGCATTAAAAATAAGCGTGGTTTGTAGCTTTTTTATGCTAAACAACCAGTAGATAAAATAAATGGATGACTTGTAACCTATGACTTAGCTTTGTGTGGTGAAACCACCAATACAAAAAAGGGAGGGAAAGATCTTTTGTTTCCAGCAAGACTAGCAAGAGATCAGGGAATTTTTCAGGTCTGTAGAAGTCCCTGCTTTTGGCAACATCAGTGTCTGAAGAAACAGAAGGTAAATTTGAGGTACTGAGTTCTCTAAAAGGCTGCTCTTCTAAAAGTGCCAAAACCAGTCCTGTCTAGGGTCCTGAACATAGAACATTTTGACCAGTCTTTCAACTTACCTGAAAAACACTCTTCCCAAGAACAAGGTTGCATAGGCCTTAGTGAACATAGCATCAGTTTTAGTAATTTCTAGAAGCAAGTTTTTAAATGCAGCAGAAAAATTCATGGTAGGTTGGGAGGAGTCGTGAATTTAGAAAGTTTTGTAAGTACAGTAAAGATTGAGGAAAAAAAAGAAAAGTAGGGATGGAATTTTTTTTAGATCAAGAGCTGTTCCAGATTATTCCGGCCAAAACACAGACTTCATACTGATAAATGTCCTGCTCCAAGATGAGTAAAGCCTCAGAACACCTTGAAGAGCAGCAGGTGAAAGCCAGGGATGATACTGAAAGAAGATCCTTCTGTAGATGTGTTTGTGATCTGTTGCCACTAACTTGAATTTGCTAAATTCTGTACAAAGTACTTGAAAGAAAAACCAGGAGAGGGAGCTAGTGCTTAACCAAACAGCCCTCCTTCACTTGAAGCAAGAACCACAGAAGTTTAGATGGAGCAGGAAAACTTCACACAGGACAGGTGAGCAAAACGCATTTGTCACTCTCAGTGCTGAGGGAGGAGCTGAGAGAGAACAAGTCCCCCAAAGAAACCCTAAGGTCAACTTCCATTAGCTACTGTACAGTAAGATCAAAAGCAGATTTTACTAAGACCTACCCCAGTAACATATAATAAATCATAAAAGAAGAAAGAAACTTGAGCATTGTTGAGAAATTAGAGCTCAAATTGATTCCAAAGCCTGACCTTTGCCAATTTTAGTGCTTGATGGAAAATCCAAACCAAGGCCTGGTTTAAAAAAATTTATTTTACAAAAAATTAAAAACAGGTAGTATTTACAAGCATTTTAAATACAGCTCCTAAACCTCAACTCTCAATAACGATTGTTTAGGCTTGTTTAAAATGCAAGATAAAGTCTTAACATTTTAAGTTTGCCATGTCCAAAAGGGTTTGTGTTTTTTTTTTCTTTTAAGAAATGTCATTACAGAGCTGTTGGGAAAAAAAGGATACTATAGAACAGCTCGTTTTTTAAAAAGTCAGAAGCCCAAGTTGCTCTTCCATCCTCCAACTACTTTTCAGATGTCTATAATGAAGAGAAATGGAGCTGCTTTGTTGTTACACGTGTAAAAATTAGGTATGGAGAAGTGGGGCAGGGGGCAGAAGAGGAACAAATATTTACCCATCTGCTGAACTACTTGTGGTGCAAGAAGACTAAAATTTATAGGTTAAATTGAAGCAAAACTGAAGTCAGAATACTGGTCCAGTCCCCTATCAAAGGTGAACTTTTAGGCCTCTTAGTCTATTTCCAGAACAGTTTATTAATACCCATAAGAACTAAGCTGAGGCTCAGTATGGGTCAAACCTGTACCAAACAGAATTAGAAACTATGGAGAACTTAATCAGCTCCAGTAATATCTATTCCCACTGTTGTTAAAGCAAATCTCTGAATATTTTTAGCTGCAAGGATCATTTTTAATTGTCATCCATTCCCAAACCTCTGCAGTGATCAAAGGGAGCAATATTCACAGACTACACAAAGATAAAATAAGCAAACATGAGGTGAAGCAGTCACCCTCACAACATGCAGAAGTTTTAAAATAAGCTTTATAAAGCACAATTTACAAATTTGTGTGCATGTCTGTGTCCATCTTCACTGGATTTCCAGACCCTTAGCACTACTAAATATTCTACTGTTAAGGTCTTCCTTGCAGATTCTGTACAGTATAAAGAGGAAAAAACAGAGGTATACACAGGAGGTTCTGTCTTTTGCCCTGGGTATTAAAAAGATGGCAAACCACAAATGCTGGCATTGGAAATTCAGTCAGCTCTCTTCTTCTGGGTTTCAAATGAAGATGCAGCTCTTCAGCAAAAGTGCAGGCTGGATTCTGTAGATGCCTTTTCTTGGAGACACTTGGGAAAAATGGTTGAGGAGAGCAGCTGCCAATATGGTGACCACATTCTGCTGAGGGGTACTGCTTGTATCATGGCTGCATGTTGTTGATAATAGCCAAAATGCTCATTTTCTCCTGGGCTGAGTCCACATCTTCATTTTGTTTCTGAGCCACTCCTGTGCCAAGGCCATACAGTCGCCCACAATACTTTGCATCATCAATTGTATCCTCAAAAAACAACTGCAGAATTAAAAAAAAAGGAAAGAAACAGGTATTGTTGAATTGTTCTTCTAAGTTAAACAAACAGCTCATGTGAAGTCAGCCACCTCTTAGATTTGCACGCAAATTCAAATAAGCACATGAAAGAGCAATAAACAGAACAAGTCTGTGCCAGTAGAAACAATGTTGGTTATTGACAGTTTGAAATGTGATGACCACAAGGCACAAAAAAAACCCCACGCAACCAAAACAAACGCCAAAACAAAAACACACATTGTGCATGCTGACATTTATGGATAGGAACTGAAAGATGGCAGAGAAAGAACACTGCACTACCTCTTTCATTCTGAAGAATGCCATTCCCGTGAGAAGAGAGTCCGATCCTGCCTGGTGTTGTCGTCCAATTCGCTGCAAATCCAGCTGATCTGCCACTTCCTGAAGGCCACCCTGCAATGAGAACAGAACAGATTTTATTTTGGAAGACCCATCTCTTACCAAAATTGCCACACTTCTCCAAAATGTGAGAGCAAACACTGGCTAAGGTGAATTGATGCAGACTTCCACAGTGCACGCAGACCAGCTGTGAGTGAACACAGTGGTCACCACTCTTCAAAAATGCATGAACACTCACATTTAGGTACCTTGGTTTCCTGCTGTGGATACTTGAGATGACTGTGGGTACATTCATAGGTTACAAATGCTGGATCTTTCCCCCCCTTCCCTCACACAAGGCTGTTAGTCAGCAGATAAATTACTTTCAACCTGCTGATTGTCCACTGGTTAATCAAGTCATATAGTAGTTTGTGTAAGAAGAAATACTCTGCCTTGTGTAGGTAAGATAAGCATGCTGAATTATAATTAGCCTCATACACAATTACTCATACACAAACCAGAAGGTTATGGGATTGTCCCTATAAAATACATATGTTGCCAAGTCTAAAACTGAGGAGGCAGAATCTGCTAGATACAAACTTAGTCACAGGTGTTTGTGTCTGACATTAACTTTTATAACCTTCCAGTTTTAAGACTTGATCTGTGCAGTTCTGTCACTTGGCCTCCTGTATATTTACAGCGTGGCTGCCTATTCATCACCTGTTTGCTAGGGAGATACAAGTACCTTGAGGTTTTTGCAGCTCTTCATTAAGTATTTTACATCATAGATAGATGGGAAGAAAAGGTTCAAGATATGGAAAAATTCATGTTCCTCTTCTGGTAGCCTGGAATCTGTCAACAACTTCACCATGTAGCCGAAGTCATAACCACTGAAAACAAAAACAAAGAAACCAAATGAACAGAAAACACCTACGCTCAGTCAACACCAATATCTCATTTTCCACAAGAGCTTTATATGCTGTAGCTTTCAAACCTTAACATTTTCTCACATTCATAAAACTGCTCTGGATCAGAGCCAGAATTCATCCTGATCATCTGTGTCAATGTGGGACTTCTGAATGCTCCCTGGGTGCCTCCATTAACCTCTTGCAGAACAGCTAAGCCATGGGGAAAAACCTACTTTTCTTCCCAACAATGCAAGTTTCTGTAGCTATGGAAAAGCAGGAAACCCTGTAAATATCTCCTGCCACCATCACCTCCTCCTCCCTCAAGTCCTTTCACTTAAGATGATATCAAGGACCAGGGGTTTTGTCATCCAAGTTGCCTGAAACACTACAAGAAAGGCACCTTCACTACACAGATGTCTTTCTGTATGCAAACACAAGAGGGAAGCTGAGAACACCACCACTGTAAGGAAGAAGAAACAAAACTGTGCTTTACAGTGCATAAAAGTTAACAAGTTGAAATGTGATTCCTACACTTTGTAGTAACCTACTCCATAGAGGAAGCCTCGAATAGTGAAAGGATTTGCAAGAAAGGCATAAGCAAAATTCAGACCACAAAAAGTGCAAGTACAAAATGATGTGCCAAGTGTTCTTACTTCTTAAATTTGGCCTTTAAGTCTTTAAGCTTCTTTTAAGAACTCTGGAGCTGCTCATTCCTCTCCTCTATGTCAGTCTCCACAGACAAAAGCAGCAGCATTTGAATCAAAAAGAGGTTTCTCAGTGACCATCTCAGACCTACCTGTGGAAGGACAGCCACTTCACACTGTCACTAAGGACGACCCCGGATGTCATAAGCAACTCAGCAAAATGCAGGGTATCGATCCCTTCCTCTTCATGCTTCTGGAACTGCAGCCCAGAGCTGGCTAGGAGGTCTATGGAATCCTGAGAGTACATGTCCTCCCTGAAGGAGAAAAGCAGCTTTGCACTCCAGGTACTAACAAGTCAGGCTCATTTTAGGAAAATTCCCCCAACCGTATTTAAAAAAATTGGACTGGCCAGTAGGCTCTCTCTGGGTTCCACATTAGTCCCTCTAGAAAAAATTCAAATGGAATCAGTTTTGATCCCACTAACACAACCTCCTACATCCATAACAAGCTACTCTACTAACTAGGTAATAATTCTGTTGTTTGTGCAAATTCCAAGGAATCACCCTCCACAGAACTGATGTTTTTAAAAATATCACTTCTGCAAGGTGAACAGAAGCACCACAGGCGAGAGCATGGATACAGGAATTCCCCCAAGCAGGAAGACATGAAACTCCAAAGCTCTGAGCATCATTCCCATCTACGTTTTTCTTTTTCACAGCACGTACCACCAGCCCATCATCTCTAATTGCCTCTCTGGGAGTAAACAAAATTGTGTAATACTTGACTAAGAAATATGGCCAAGCTCCTGTCATGCCAAAATACATTCCCATATAATCTGTGTTAGAAACTGAATTTTTATTGCTCAGAACCAGGCACTGATGATCATCATGTAAAGGTCAGGCTTGACGGGGCTCTGAGCAATCTGGTCTAGTGTGAGATGTCCCTGATTATTGTAGGGGGGTTGGACTAGAAGACCTTTAGAGGTCCCTTCCAACCCAAGACGTTCTATGATACCACGATAGGGACACCTGCATTTGCCAAAGAAGCATCGCTTCAGCAAAACAGAGGAGGCAATTACTCAGTATCTCAAGAGACTCACGTAAGGTTGAATTTGAAGTTAAACTGCCAGGTGTTGATGCCAGAGGGATATTCCCCTTTCTCATTTGTGAAAGTCAGGCCCAGCTGGATAATTTTCAGAAGGTCAACGTTACAGCGAAGGAGCTGGTACTGATAGTCAATGGAGCTGCGGAATTCACCTATTGGCCTCACAACAACTCCAGGAAACTCTGTGTCCTGGGGAGAGAAGGGAAAACCTCACTTCACCACTCACTCTGCTAGGAGTCATTACTATCACTGTTAAGAATCTACTCAGCAGGTCCCAGCAGTGCATTCTGTGAATTCTGCTGGAAAAATAACTTTTTTTCCCTCATTTTCCATATTCATGCAGATTTTAAACTGCTACAAGTCAGACATTAAAATAAATCCCACACAATTTATTAACTATTACATTAAGCAATTTATTACAAGTAACCTTTCTTGCAGTTTTCATTCCAAAACAAAAATGTTATACAGTCATGTATGCACTGTTGTATAATCTAAACACCTCTCTCTTGCAAAGGATTCTCTCATTTTCCTTGAATATACTAAAATGGACTTTTAAATTATTTATTCATTGTTCTTTTATGTTCTAAATACAAGCTAAATTTAGCACTCTGGACCTGTTCATTCAATAGCCCAGACAGTGATAAACTTCACTGCTTTTGAGGAACAGCCAACACCACATGAACAAAAACTCCTGCCAATCAAAACAGATCTTAACAGCAGAGCAACCATCTTTCAGAAGAAAAACATTTTACTTGGCCAGTGACTCTGTCCTGTCTTTGCTGAAAGCCAAACTTCTGGACTACTTTTGCTCTCAGATCAGGCCATGTAACTTCTACTGCCTAGAGCTTGTGCAAAAATTTATCATGAAGAACCCAGCGCTTTGTGACAAAACCTCTCCCTTGCCCAAGGTTTGTCTAGAGATCTGTATGACCTATAAAACAGGCCATCACCACACTTGCCATGAGAACAAACAGACGCAAGAAATCTAATTTTCCATTGACATGTGGTAACAACAAAAAAAATCATATTAACTTACACCACAGCATTCAACCACAAACTCTGCAGGGGCAGATGTTTTTATGCCCTGTTTTTATTAAAGGCTTCTCATATCTTCAAGTTTACTGCTCCTCAGCCAAGTTAGCATAATTTACAGTATCATAATTAAAACCAGTTATTAAAGTAACCAATTGGCTGTTGCTAAGCAGATAAAAGACTTGAAAGAGCAGGAAGAGATTCCTCCCACCTGGGGGAGATCCTCAAACAAAGCTTTCTGAACACACAGCCAGATTCTTTTCCTTCTGTAAGAATCAACATCTGACCCCATTAAAAAGGAGGCAGCCCAGCTGACTGTCACTTGCAGGTCTTTTGTCCTACAGGACCGTGGCATCTTCCATAACCAAACAGGCAAAGACATTCAAAGGAAAAACACATATTCAAACTCAGTTGTACATCTGACCTGTTTAATTTTCTGTTGCATAAACTAATACATTATGAACAGCTAAATAATAAACTAATTCAGGTTTTTAAGGTGGCCTGTCTCCCCATCTTTCATTCAATCCATAGTCAAAACTTCTGGAAAGCTCCTACTGAACCACTTCCTAATTTTTCACTACTTCTAGCTCAGTTTCAACAGGGCTGGGAGAAATTATGGCTTGCTCAAGAATCAGCTTATTCCTCTTTCACAGAAAAAAACCCTTGACTAGGACAATTAGGTCAGGTATAAAACATTTACCATGGCAATGTAGCTGTAACTTAGAACAATCTCTCGAATTTTCCTCATCTCTTCTTCCAGATTGTTTGCCCATACTTCACAGATAACCTGGCTGTTCTCTGCAAGGGCTGCTGGCATCTTGCAGGGACCAGGCAGCTGGGGTTGGGTTCAGATGGCAGCCCGGGGTTGCTGGGTGTGTGATCTCGCTGTGCTGCATCAGAGAGAGAAACGAACAGGGCTTTATTGGAGGAAAGAGCTGCACACAGGAACGAGTGCTCTGGCAGAGTCACTCACACTTCCATTTTCAGACTCAGGTGGCCCGTCTGAAGCTCACACCGGGTTTTGTCCTGCTTTTGTCACTTCCTGTGAACACGCTGAACAAGAAAATCTAGAGCATCCGCTCCGGTCACACAGGGGGAAGCACAACTAACAGTGCGGTTATTTACAGAGTCATTGCCCTCATCCTCCTCCTGCACCCGCCATCAGCTCTGACACTCCGGGCGTGAGACACACGAGCAGGACAGCCCGGCTGACGCG